>NC_053024.1:201498002-201519510 GCF_003073215.2 Triticum urartu | reverse complement strand
ATTCACACATGTATTACGATTTCCGGATAATACAATTATAGCATGAATAATAGACAATTATCATGAACAAGGAAATATAATAATCATTTATTATTGCCTCTAGGGCATATTTCCAACAGTCTCCCACTTGCACTAGAGTCAATATCTAGTTACATTGTGATGAATCGAACACCCATGGAATTCTGGTGTGTGATCATGTTTTGCTCTAGGGAGAGGTTTAGTCAACGGATCTGCTACATTCAGGTCCGTATGTACTTTACAAATCTCTATGTCTCCATTTTGAACACTTTCACGAATGGAGTTGAAGCGACGCTTGATATGCCTGGTCTTCCTGTGAAACCTGGGCTCCTTGGCAAGGGCAATAGCTCCAGTGTTGTCACAGAAGAGAGTCATCGGGCCCGACGCATTGGGTATGACTCCTAGGTCGGTAATGAACTCCTTCACCCAGACTGCTTCTTGTGCTGCCTCCGAGGCTGCCATGTACTCCGCTTCACATGTAGATCCCGCCACAACGCTTGCTTGCAACTGCACCAGCTTACTGCCCCACCATTCAAAATATACATGTATCCGGTTTGTGACTTAGAGTCATCCAGATCTGTGTCGAAGCTAGCATCGACGTAACCCTTTATGACGAGCTCTTCGTCACCTCCATATACACGAGAAACATGTCCTTAGTCCTTTTTGGATATTCTTGACCGTTGTCCAGTGTTCCATGCCGGGATTACTTTGGTACCTTCCTACCAAACTTACGGCAAGGTTTACATCAGGTCTGGTACACAGCATAGCATACATGATAGACCCTATGGCCGAGGCATAGGGGACGACACTCATCTTTTCTCTATCTTCTGCCGTGGTCGGGCATTGAGCCAAGCTCAATCTCGTACCTTGCAATACAGGCAAGAACCCCTTCTTTGACTGATCCATTTTGAACTTCTTCAAAATCTTGTCAAGGTATACTCTGTGAAAGACCAATGAGGCGTCTCGATCTATCTCTATAGATCTTGATGCCTAATATATAAGCAGCTTCTCCAAGGTCCTTCATTGAAAAACACTTGTTCAAGTAGGCCTTTATGCTTTCCAAGAATTCTATATCATTTCCCATCAACAGTATGTCATCCACATACAATATGAGAAATGCTACAGAGCTCCCACTCACTTTCTTGTAAATGCAGGCTTCTCCATAAGTCTGCATAAACCCAAACGCTTTGATCATCTCATCAAAGCGAATGTTCCAACTCCGAGATGCTTGCACCAGCCCATAAATCGAGCGTTGGAGCTTGCACACCTTGTCAGCATTCTTAGGATCGACAAAACCTTCCGGCTGCCATCATATACAATTCTTCCTTAAGGAAACCATTAAGGAATGCCGTTTTGACGTCCATTTGCCATATCTCATAATCATAGAATGCGGCAATTGCTAACATGATCCGGACAGACTTTAG
This sequence comes from Triticum urartu, assembly GCF_003073215.2. Classification (NCBI taxonomy): domain Eukaryota; kingdom Viridiplantae; phylum Streptophyta; class Magnoliopsida; order Poales; family Poaceae; genus Triticum; species Triticum urartu. The sequence goes on along the minus strand of NC_053024.1, from coordinate 201,518,068 downwards.
CTTCTCTACCGGTGAGAAAGTCTCATCGTAGTCAACTCCTTGAACTTGTCGATAACCCTTAGCGACAAGCCGAGCTTTATAGATGGTCACATTACCATCCGCGTATGTCTTCTTCTTAAAGATCCATTTATTTTCTATGGCTCGCCGCTCAACAGGCAAGTCAGTCAAAGTCCATACTTCGTTGTCATACATGGATCCTATCTCGGATTTCATGGCTTCTAGCCATTTGTCGGAATCCGGGCCCGCCATCGCTTCTTGATAGTTCGAAGGTTCACCGTTGTCTAACAACATGATTTCCAAGACAGGGTTGCCGTACCACTCTGGTGCGGAACGTGTCCTCGTGGACCTATGAAGTTCCGTAGCAACTTGATCTGAAGTTTCATGATCATCATCATTAACTTCCTCTCTAGTTGGTGCAGGCACCTCAGGAACATTTCCTTGAGTTGCGCCATTTTCCGGTTCAAGAGGTAATATTTCATCAAGTTCTACTTTCCTCCCACTTACTTCTTTCGAGAGAAACTCTTTCTCCAGAAAGGATCCATTCTTAGCAACAAAGATCTTGCCTTCGGATCTGAGCTAGAAGGTATACCCAATAGTTTCTTTAGGATATCCTATGAAGACGCATTTTTCCGACTTGGGTTCGAGCTTTTCAGGTTGAAGTTTCTTGACATAAGCATCGCATCCCTAAACTTTTAGAAACGACAGCTTAGGTTTCTTCCCAAACCATAATTCATACAGGTGTCGTCTCAACGGATTTCGACGGAGCCCTATTTAAAGTGAATGCGCAGTCTCTAAAGCATAGCCCCAAAAAGATAGCGGTAAATCGGTAAGAGACATCATAGATCGCACCATATCTAATAGAGTGCGATTACGGACGTTCGGACACACCATTACGCTGAGGTGTTCCAGGCGGCGTGAGTTGTGAAACTATTCCACATTTTCTTAAGTGTGTGCCAAATTCGTGACTCAAGTATTCTCCTCCACGATCTGATCGCAAGGAACTTGATTTTTCTGTCACGTTGATTCTCAACCTCACTCTGAAATTCCTTGAACTTTTCAAAGGTTTCAGACTTGTGTTTCATTAAGTAGACATACCCATATCTACTCAAGTCATCAGTGAGGGTGAGAACATAACGATAGCCACCGCGAGCCTCAACACTCATTGGACCGCACACATCAGTATGTATGATTTCCAATAAGTTGGTTGCTCGCTCCATTGTTCCTGAGAACGGAGTCTTGGTCATTTTACCCATGAGGCATGGTTCGCACGTGTCAAATGATTCGTAATCAAGAGACTCTAAAAGTCCATCTGCATGGAGCTTCTTCATGCGTTTGACACCTATGTGACCAAGGCGGCAGTGCCACAAGTATGTGGGACTATCATTATCAACCTTACATCTTTTGGTATTCACACTATGAATATGTGTAGCATTACGCTCGAGATTCATTAAGAATAAACCATTCACCATTAGGAGCATGACCATAAAACATATCTCTCATATAAATAGAACAACCATTATTCTCGGATTTAAATGAGTAGCCATCTCGAATTAAACGAGATCCGATACAATGTTCATGCTCAAAGCTGGCACTAAATAACAATTATTGAGGTTTAAAACTAATCCCGTAGGTAAATGTAGAGGTAGCGTGCCGACGGCGATCACATCGACCTTGGAACCATTCCCGACGCGCATCGTCACCTCGTCCTTCGCCAGTCTCCGCTTATTCCGCAGCTCCTGCTTTGAGTTACAAATGTGAGCAACTGCACCGGTATCAAATACCCAGGAGCTACTACGAGTACTGGTAAGGTACACATCAATTACATGTATATCACATATACCTTTTGTTTTGCCGGCCTTCTTGTCTGCTAAGTATTTGGGGCAGTTCCTCTTCCAGTGACCACTTCCTTGCAATAAAAGCACTCAGTCTCGGGCTTGGGTCCATTCTTTGGCTTCTTCCCGGCAGCTTGCTTGCCGGGCGCGGCTGTGCCCACCTCCGTCCTTCTTGAAGTTCTTCTTACCCTTGCCTTTCTTGAACTTAGTGGTTTTATTCACCATCAACACTTGATGTTCCTTTTTGACTTCTACCTCTGCTGATTTCAGCATTGAATATACCTCAGGAATGGTCTTTTCCATCCCCTGCATATTGAAGTTCATCACAAAGCTCTTGTAGCTCGGTGGAAGCGACTGAAGGATTCTGTCAATGACCGCGTCATCCGGGAGATTAACTCCCAGCTGAGTCAAGCGGTTATGCAACCCAGACATTTTGAGTATGTGCTCACTGACAGAACTATTTTCCTCCATCTTACAGCTGAAGAACTTGTCGGAGACTTCATATCTCTCGACCCGGGCATGAGCTTGAAAAACCATTTTCAGCTCTTCGAACATCTCATATGCTCCGTGTCTCTCAAAACGCTTTTGGAGCCCCGGTTCTAAGCTGTAAAGCATGCCGCACTGAACGAGGGAGTAATCATCAGCACGTGTCTGCCAAGCGTTCATAACGTCTTGGTTCTCTGGGATGGGTGCGTCACCTAGCGGTGCTTCTAGGACATAATCTTTCTTGGCAGCTATGAGGATGATCCTCAGGTTCCGGACCCAGTCCGTATAGTTGCTGCCATCATCTTTCAGCTTGGTTTTCTCTAGGACCGTTGAAGTTGAGGACAACGTGGGCCATTTGATCTACAAGACATATTGTAAAGATTTTAGACTAAGTTCATGATAATTAAGTTCATCTAATCAAATATTCAATGAACTCCCACTCAGATAGACATCCCTCCAGTCATCTAAGTATAACATGATCCGAGTTAACTAGGCCGTGTCCGATCATCACGTGAGACGGACTAGTCAACATCGGTGAACATCTTCATGTTGATCGTATCTTCTATACGACTCATGCTCGACCTTTCGGTCTTCTGTGTTCCGAGGCCATGTCTGTACATGCTAGGCTCGTCAAGTCAACCTAAGTGTATTGCGTGTGTAAATCTGGCTTACACCCATTGTATTCGAACGTTAGAATCTATCACACCCGATCATCACGTGGTGCTTCGAAACAACGAACCTTCGCAACGGTGCACAGTTAGGGGGAACACTTTCTTGAAATTATTACGAGGGATCATCTTATTTAAGCTACCGTCGTTCTAAGCAAATAAGATGTAAAACATGATAAACATCACATGCAATCAAATAGTGACATGATATGGCCAATATCATTTGCTCCTTTGATCTCCATCTTCGGGGCTCCATGATCATCGTTGTCACCGGCATGACACCATGATCTCCATCATCGTGTCTTCTTGAAGTTGTCTCGTCATCTATTACTTCTACTACTATGGCTAACGCTTTAGCAATAAAGTAAAGTAATTACATGACGTTTATGTTGACACGCAGGTCATAAATAAATAAAGACAACTCCTATGGCTCCTGCCGGTTGTCATACTCAATCGACATGCAAGTCGTGATTCCTATTACAAGAACATGATCATCATACATCACATATATCATTCATCACATCCTTTGGCCATATCACATCACAAAACACTTGCTGCAAAAACAAGTTAGACGTCCTCTAATTGTTGTTGCAAGTTTTTACGTGGCTGCTATAGGTTTCTAGCAAGAACGTTTCTTACTACGCCAAAACCACAACGTGATTGCCAATTTCTATTTACCCTTCATAAGGACCCTGTTCATCGAATCCGATCCGACTAAAGTGGGAGAGACAGACACCCGCCAGCCACCTATGCAACTAGTGCATGTCAGTCGGTGGAACCGGTCTCACGTAAGCATACGTGTAAGGTTGGTCCGGGCGCTTCATCCCACGATGCCGCCGAATCAAGATAAGACTAGTAACGGCAAGATAATTGACAATATCGACGCCCACAACTACTTTGTGTTCTACTCGTGCATAGTAACTACGCATAGACCTAGCTCATGATGCCACTGTTGGGGAACGTAGCAGAATTTTAAAATTTTCTACGCATCACCAAGATCAATCTATGGAGTCATCTAGCAACGAGGGAGAGAGGAGTGCATCTACATACCCTTGTAGATCACGAGCGGAAGCGTTCAAGAGAACGGGGTTGATGGAGTCGTACTCGACGTGATCCAAATCACCGATGATCCTAGTGCCGAACGGACGGCACCTCCGCGTTCAACACACGTACGGAGCGGGAGACGTCTCCCGCGCCTTGATCCAGCAAGGAGGAGGGAGAGGTTGAGGAAGAGGGCTCCAACAGCAGCACGACGGCGTGGTGGTGTGAAGCTGCAGTACTCCGGCAGGGCTTCGCCAAGCTCTTATGGAGGAGGAGAGGTGTTGGGGAGGGGAGGGGCTGCGCCTTGGATGTGTGCAGCCCTCCCCTCACCCCTCTATTTATAGGGGAAGGGGGAAGGGGGCCGGCCTAGAGGGGGGCGGCGGCCAAGGGGAGGGGGGCTTGCCCCCCAAGCAAGGGGGCGCCCCCCTTTAGGGTTTCCCCCAACCCTAGGCGCATGGGCCCTAGGGGGTGTGGCGCCCCAGCCCACTTGGGCTGGTTCCCTTCTCCATACAGCCCATAAGGCCCTCCGGAAGAGGTGGCCCCTCCCGGTGGACCCCCGGAACCCCTCCGGTGGCCCCGGTACAATACCGATATGCCCCCGAACCTTTCCGGCGACCGTATGACAACTTCCCATATATAAATCTTTACCTCCGGACCATTCCGGAACTCCTCGTGACGTCCGGGATCTCATCCGGGACTCCGAACAACATTCGGTAATCACATACAAGTCTTCCTAACAACCCTAGCATCACCGAACTTAAGTGTGTAAGACCTACGGGTTCGGGAGACATGCAGACATGACCGAGATGACTCTCCCGGTCAATAACCAACAGCGGGATCTGGATACCATGTTGGCTCCACATGCTCCTCGATGATCTCATCGATGACCACGATGTCGAGGATTCAATCAATCTGTATACAATTCCCTTTGTCAATCGGTACGTTACTTGCCCGAGACTCGATCGTCAATATCCCAATACCTTGTTCAGTCTCGTTACCGGCAAGTCAATTTACTCGTATCGTAATGCATGATCCCGTGATCAGCCACTTGATCACATTGAGCTCATTATGATGATGCATTACCGAGTGTGCTAGAGATACCTCTCCGTCATACGGAGTGACAAATCCCAGTCTCGATTCGTGCCAACCCAACAGACACTTTCGAAGATACCTGTAATGTACCTTTATAGTCACCCAGTTACGTTGTGACGTTTGGCACACCCAAGGCACTCCTACGGTATCCGGGAGTTGCACAATCTCATGGTCTAAGGAAATGATACTTGACATTCAGAAAAGCTACAGCAAACGAACTACACGATCTTTGAGCTAAGCTTAGGATTGGGTCTTGTCCATCACATCATTCTCCTAATGATGTGATCCCGTTATCAATGACATCTAATGTCCATAGTCAGGAAACCATGACTATCCTTTGATCAACGAGCTAGTCAACTAGAGGCTCACTAGGGACGTGTTGTGGTCTATGTATTCACACATGTATTACGATTTCCGGATAACACAATTATAGCATGAACAATAGACAATTATCATTAACAAAGAAATATATAATAACCATTTTATTATTGCCTCTAGGGCATATTTCCAACACAAACCTCGTAGGTCAACCAGAGTATGATCCGCACTAGAGTGGTACGGTAATCTTGTTCTGGAGGTCATGTTACTTGATCATGATGAATCTACGAACTATGAGGAAGCGATGATGAGCCCAGATTCCGCGACATGGCTTGTGGCCATGAAATCTGAGATGGGATGCATGTATGAGAACAAAGTATGGACTTTGATTGACTTATCCGATGATCGGAGAGCCATTGAGATTAAATGGATCTTCAAGAGGAAGACAGACACTGATAGTAGTGTTACTATCTACAAAGCTCGAATTGTCGCAAAAGGATTTTGACAAGTTCAAGGTGTTGACTATGATGAGAGTTTCTCACTCGTATCTATGCTTAAAGTCTGTCTCAATCATGTTAGCAATTGCCGCATTTTATGAAATTTGGCAAATGGATGTCAAAACTGCATTCCTATACCTTAATGGATTTCCTAAAGAAGAGTTCTATATGATGCAACAAGAAGGTTTTGACAATCCGAAAGGTGCTAACAAAGTGTGTAAGCTCCAGTGACCATTTATGGACTGGTGCAAGCATCTCGGAGTTGGAAATGTACGCTTTGATAGTGTGATCAAAGCATATGGTTTTATACAGACTTTTGGAGAAGCATGTATTTACAAGAAAGTGAGTGGGAGCTCTGTAGCATATCTGATATTATATGTGGATGACATATGTTGATTGGAAATAATATAGAATTTCTTAGATAGCATAAAAGGATACTTGAATAAGAATTTTTCAATGAAAGACCTCATGAAGCTACTACATATTGGGCATGAAGATCTATAAAGATGATAAGCTTGATACGTCTCCAACGTATCTATAATTTTTGATTGCTCCATGCTATATTATCTACTGTTTTGGACATTATTGGGCTTTATTATCCACTTTTATATTATTTTTGGGACTAACCTATTAACCGGAGGCCCAGCCCAGAATTGCTGTTTTTGCCTATTTTAGGGTTTCGAAGAAAAGGAATATCAAACGGAGTCCAAACGGAATGAAACCTTCGGGAACGTGATTTTCTCACCGAACATGATCCAGGAGACTTGGACCCTACGTCAAGAAACAAAGGAGGAGGCCACGAGGTAGGGGGCGCGCCTCCCCCCCCCAGGCGCGCCCTCCACCCTCGTGGGCCCCCTGTTGCTCCACCGACGTACTCCTTCCTCCTATATATACCTACGTACCCCCAAACGATCAGATACGGAGCCAAAACCCTAATTCCACCGCCGTAACTTCTGTATCCACGAGATCCCATCTTGGGGCCTGTTCCGGAGCTCCGCCGGAGGGGGCATCCATCACGGAGGGCTTCTACATCAACACCATAGCCTCTCCGATGAAGTGTGAGTAGTTTACCTCAGACCTTCGGGTCCATAGTTATTAGCTAGATGGCTTCTTCTCTCTTTTTGGATCTCAATACAATGTTCTCCCCTCTCTTGTGGAGATCTATTCGATGTAATCTTCTTTTTGCGGTGTGTTTGTTGAGACCGATGAATTGTGGGTTTATGATCAAGTTATCTATGAACAATATTTGAATCTTCTCTGAATTCTTTTATGTATGATTGGTTATCTTTGCAAGTCTCTTCGAATTATCAGTTTGGTTTGGCCTACTAGATTGATCTTTCTTGCAATGGGAGAAGTGCTTAGCTTTGGGTTCAATCTTGCGGTGTCCTTTCCCAGTGACAGTAGGGGCAGCAAGGCACGTATTGTATTGTTGCCATCGAGGATAACAAGATGGGGTTTTATCATATTGCATGAGATTTATCCCTCTACATCATGTCATCTTGCTTAAGGCGTTACTCTGTTTTCATGAACTTAATACTCTAGATGCATGCTGGATAGCGGTCGATGAGTGGAGTAATAGTAGTAGATGCAGGCAGGAGTCGGTCTACTTGTCTCGGACGTGATGCCTATATACATGATCATACCTAGATATTCTCATAACTATGCTCAATTCTGTCAATTGCTCAACAGTAATTCGTTCACCCACCGTAAAATACTTATGCTCTTGAGAGAAGCCACTAGTGAAACCTATGGCCCCCGGGTCTATCTTCATCATATTAATCTTCCAATACTTAGTTATTTCCTTTGCTTTTATTTTACTTTGCATCTTTATCACAAAAATACCAAAAATATTATCTTATCATATCTATCAGATCTCACTCTCGTAAGTGACCGTGAAGGGATTGACAACCCCTTATCGCGTTGGTTGCGAGAGTTATTTGTTTTGTGCAGGTAGAGGGACGCGCGCTAGCCTCCTACTGGATTGATACCTTGGTTCTCAAAAACTGAGGGAAATACTTACGCTACTTTGCTGCATCATCATTTCCTCTTCGGGGAAATCCAACGCAGTGCTCAAGAGGTAGCAAGAAGAATTTCTGGCGCCGTTGCCGGGGAGGTTCGCGCAAGTCAAGATTTGACTCCCGACAACGAGCCATTTCTGGCGCCGTTGCCGGGGAGTCATAAAAAGTCAACATACCAAGTACCCATCACATACCCTTATCTCCGCATTACATTATTTGCCATTTGCCTCTCGTTTTCCTCTCCCCCACTTCACCCTTGCCGTTTTATTCGCCCTCTCTCTCTATCCTCCTTTTTTCCGTTTGCCTCTTTTCCGTTTGCTTGTCGTTATGGCGAGTCCTCTATCTTCTCCGTTGTCTCCCGAGAATGAAGTTCTAAATTTTAAGCAAAGGGAGGGAGAAAATCTAAAAGACGCTTGGTATAGAATTTGCAATGCTCAAAATAGATCTACCAGGAAGCAATCTACTCGTTCTTCTTCGCAATTTTTATGTAGGCGTTGCTCCTTGGTACAGATATGTCCTTGATACCATTACCGGAGGGAATTTCTTGGGTAGCCACACTTTTGATTCTTATAATGCTATGATAGATTTATTTGGCTCACCACCTCTTTTGGTTAATGGAACTGTATTAACTTTGGAGCATGTAATGCAAAGGCTCGAAATTATTGAAAATAAGGTTGCTACCGTAGAGTCAATTGAAAATTTGGATAAAAAGATCCACAACCGAATCTCTCAATATGGATCTAAAGTAGGAGTCACTTTGAAAAATATTAAAGAGAAGGAACCCATAGTTAATGAGAAAATAAATCATGATTCCACTAGAATCGATAAACTTGAGGGTATCATTACCAACTTGGGAACCTTTTTCTTCCGTAAAGAATACTCCAAGTCCTCCCACTAAAATTGCCAAGCTTATGTATGTTCCTAAAAATAAGGGTGAATCCTCTAGTAAGGAAACTGCGGATCTCAAATCTATAAGTATTCATCCCAATCTTGTTGCTATCATTAAGGAACCATTTGTTACAAATGAATTTTTCGATCTTGTGCCTAAAAGTTTGATAATAATAAAAAGAAAGAAATTCCTAAGGATGGTAGATGCCTCATTGAAGAATTACCAACCAAAGATGGCAATACCTAGATCTATCCTTGCTTTTTATGCCTAGCTAGGGGCGTTAAACGATAGCGCTTGTTGGGAGGCAACCCAATTTTATTTTTATTCCTTGCTTTTTGCTCCTGTTTAGTAATAAATAATTTACTATCCTCTGTTTTGGTTGTTTTTTTGTGTTTAATTAGTGTTTGTGCCAAGTAGAACCGTTGGGAAGACTTGGGGAAAGTCTTGATATCTTGCTGTAAAAAACAGAAACTTTAGCGCTCACGAGAACTGCTGCCATTTTTATTTGGAAAGTGATATTTAGTTAATTATTTTTGCAGATGATTAATAGATAAATTCCTCACGTCCGAAATTTATTTTAGAATTTTTGGGGTTCCAGATCTTGCGCTAGCTACAGATTACTACAGACTGTTCTGTTTTTGACAGATTCTGTTTTTCGTGTGTTGTTTGCTTATTTTGATGAATCTATGGCTAGTAAAATAGTTTATAAACCATAGAGAAGTTGGAATACAGTAGGTTTAACACCAATATAAATAAATAATGAGTTCATTACAGTACCTTGAAGTGGTCTTTTGTTTTCTTTCGCTAACGGAGCTCACGAGATTTTCTACTTTGAGTTTTGTGTTGTGAAGTTTTCAAGTTTTGGGTAAAGATTTGATGGATTATGGAACAAGGAGTGGCAAGAGCCTAAGCTTGGGGATGCCCATGGCACCCCCAAGATAATCTAAGGACACCTAAAAGCCAAAGCTTGGGGATGCCCCGGAAGGCATCCCCTCTTTCGTCTACTTCTATCGGTAACTTTACTTGGAGCTATATTTTTATTCGCCACATGATATGTGTTTTGCTTGGAGCGTCTTGTATGATTTGAGTCTTATTTTTAGTTTACCACAATCATCCCTTTGCTGTACACACCTTTTGAGAGAGCCATACATGATTTGGAATTTGTTAGAATACTCTATGTGCTTCGCTTATACTTTTGAGTTATATAGTTTTGCTCTAGTACTTCACTTATATCTTTTAGAGCACGGTGGTGGATTGTTTTATAGAAACTATTGATCTCTCATGCTTCACTTAGATTATTTTGAGAGTCTTAAATAGCATGGTAATTTGCTTAAATAATCCTAATATGCTTGGTATTCAAGAATAGTAAAAACTTTCTTATGAGTGTGTTGAATGCTATGAGAAGTTTGATGCTTGATAATTGTTTTGAGATATGAAGATGGTGATATTAAAGTTGTGCTAGTTGAGTAGTTGTGAATTTGAGAAATACTTGTGTTAAAGTTTGTGATTCCCGTAGCATGCACGTATGGTGAACCGTTATGTGATGAAGTCGGAGCATGATTTATTTATTGATTATCTTCCTTATGAGTGGCGGTCGGGGACGAGCGATGGTCTTTTCCTACCAATCTATCCCCCTAGGAGCATGCGCGTAATACTTTGCTTTGATAACTGTAGATTTTTGCAATAAGTATATGAGTTCTTTATGACTAATGTTGAGTCCATGGATTATACGCACTTTTCTTCCTTCCACCATTGCTAGCCTCTCTAATACCGCGCACTTTCGCCGGTATCATACACCCACCATATAGCCTTCCTCAAAACAGCCACCATACCTACCTATTATGGCATTTCCATAGCCATTCCGAGATATATTGCCATGCAACTTTCCACCGTTCCGTTTATTATGACACACTCCATCATTGTCATATTGCTTAGCATGATCATGTAGTTGACATCGTATTTGTGGCAAAGCCACCATTCATAATTCTTTCATACATGTCACTCATAGTCATTGCATATCCCGGTACACCGCCGGAGGCATTCACATAGAGTCATATTTGTTCTAAGTATCGAGTTGTAATTGTTGAGTTGTAAGAAAATAAAGTGTGATGATCATCATTATTAGAGCATTGTCCCAGTGAGGAAAGGATGATGGAGACTATGATTCCCCCACAAGTCGGGATGAGACTCGACGAAAAATAAAAAAAAGGAAAGAAAAGAGGCCCAAAAAAAGAGAAAAGGCCAAATAAAAAATGAGAGAGGGAAAGAGAGAAGGGGCAATGCTACTATCCTTTTACCACACTTGTGCTTCAAAGTAGCAGCATGATATTCATGATAGAGAGTCTCTCATTTCGTCACTTTCATATACTAGTGGGAATTTTTCATTATAGAACTTGGTTTGTATATTCCAATGATGGGCTTCCTCAAAATGCCCTAGGTCTTCATGAGCAAGCAAGTTGGATGCACACCCACTTAGTTTCTTTTGTTGAGCTTTCATACACTTATAGCTCTAGTGCATCCTTTGCCTGGCAATCCCTACTCACTCACATTGATATCTATTGATGGGCATCTCCATAGACCGTTGATACGCGTAGTTGATGAGACTATCTTCTCCCTTTTTTGTCTGCTCCACAACCACCATTCTATTCCACCTATAGTGCTATATCCATGGCTCACGCTCATGTATTGCGTGAAGATTGAAAAAGTTTGAGAATGTCAAAAGTATGAAACAATTGCTTGGCTTGTCATCGGGGTTGTGCATGATTTAAATACTTTGTGTAGTGAAGATAGAGCATAGCCAGATTATATGATTTTGTAGGGATAACTTTTTTTGGCCATGTTATTTTGAGAAGACATGATTGCTTTGTTAGTATGCTTGAAGTATTATTATTTTTATGTCAATATTAAACTTTTATCTTGAATCTTTCAGATCTGAATATTCATACCACAATTAAAAAGAATTACATTAAAATTATGCCAAGTAGCATTTCACATCAAAAATTCTGTTTTTATCATTTACCTACTCGAGGACGAGCAGGAATTAAGCTTGGGGATGCTTGATACGTCTCCAACGTATCTATAATTTTTGATTGCTCCATGCTATATTATCTTCTGTTTTGGACATTATTGGGCTTTATTATCCACTTTTATATTATTTTTGGGACTAACCTATTAACCGGAGGCCCAGCCCAGAATTGTTGTTTTTGCCTATTTTAGGATTTCGAAGAAAAGGAATATCAAACGGAGTCCAAACGGAATGAAATCTTAGGGAACATGATTTTCTCACCGAACATGATCCGGGAGACTTGGACCCTACATCAAGCAACCAACAGGGAGGCCATGAGGTAGGGGGCGCGCCTACCCCCCCCCCAGGCGCGCCCTCCACCCTCGTGGGCCCCCTGTTGCTCCACCGACGTACTCCTTCCTCCTATATATACCTACGTACCCCCAAACGATCAGATACGGAGCCAAAACCCTAATTCCACCGCCACAACTTTCTGTATCCACGAGATCCCATCTTGGGGCCTGTTCCGAGCTCCGCCGGAGGGGGCATCGATCACGGAGGGCTTCTACATCAACACCATAGCCTCTCCGATGAAGTGTGAGTAGTTTACCTCAGACCTTCGGGTCCATAGTTATTAGCTAGATGGCTTTCTTCTCTCTTTTTGGATCTCAATACAATGTTCTCCCCCTCTCTTGTGGAGACTATTCGATGTAATCTTCTTTTTGCGGTGTGTTTGTTGAGACCGATGAATTGTGGGTTTATGATCAAGTCTATCTATGAACAATATTTGAATCTTCTCTGAATTCTTTTATGTATGATTGGTTATCTTTGCAAGTCTCTTCGAATTATCAGTTTGGTTTGGCCTACTAGATTGATCTTTCTTGCAATGGGAGAAGTGCTTAGCTTTGGGTTCAATCTTGCGGTGTCCTTTCCCAGTGACAGTTGGGGCAGCAAGGCACGTATTGTATTGTTGCCATCGAGGATAACAAGATGGGGGTTTTTATCATATTGCATGAATTTATCCCTCTACATCATGTCATCTTGCTTAAGGCGTTACTCTGTTTTCATGAACTTAATACTCTAGATGCATGCTGGATAGCGGTCGATGAGTGGAGTAATAGTAGTAGATGCAGGCAGGAGTCGGGTCTACTTGTCTCGGACGTGATGCCTATATACATGATCATACCTAGATATTCTCATAACTATGCTCAATTCTGTCAATTGCTCAACAGTAATTCATTCACCCACCGTAAAATACTTATGCTCTTGAGAGAAGCCACTAGTGAAACCTATGGCCCCCGGGTCTATCTTCATCATATTAATCTTCCAATACTTAGTTATTTCCTTTGCTTTTTACTTTGCTTTTATTTTACTTTGCATCTTTATCATAAAAATACCAAAAATATTATCTTATCATATCTATCAGATCTCACTCTCGTAAGTGACCGTGAAGGGATTGACAACCCTTATCGCGTTGGTTGCGAGGAGTTATTTGTTTTGTGCAGGTACGAGGGACGCGCGTAGCCTCCTACTGGATTGATACCTTGGTTCTCAAAAACTGAGGGAAATACTTACGCTACTTTGCTGCATCACCCTTTCCTCTTCAAGGGAAAACCAACGAAGTGCTCAAGAGGTAGCGCATACCACAGTTAAGAAGAATTACATTGAAATTATGCCAAGTAGCATTCCACATCAAAAATTCTGTTTTTATCATTTACCTACTCGAGGACGAGCAGGAATTAAGCTTGGGGATGCTTGATACGTCTCCAACGTATCTATAATATTTTATTGTTCCATGCTATATTATATCTGTTTTGGACATTATTGGGCTTTATTATACACTTTATATTATTTTTGGGACTAACCTATTAACCGGAGGCCCAGCCCAGAATTGTTGTTTTTTGCCTATTTTAGGGTTTCGCAGAAAAAGAATATCAAACGGAGTCCAAACGGAATGAAACCTTCGGGAACGTGATTTTCGGAATGAACATGATCCAGAGGACTTGGACCCTACGTCAAGCAATCAACCAGGAAGGCACGAGGTAGGGGGGAGCGCCTACCCCCCGCCCCCCCAGGCGCGCCCTCCACCCTCGTGGGGCCCATGTTGCTCCACCGATGTACTCCTACCTCCTATATATACCTACGTACCCCAAACTACCAGATACGGAGCCAAAACCCTAATTCCACCGCCGTAACTTTCTGTATCCACGAGATCCCATCTTGTGGCCTTTTTCGGAGCGCTTGATGAAGCTATGTACCTAGGGTAGGGTCATGGACCTGTCCAACTTACCCTCCCCAAGGACATCTCTACAAAGAATCAGAAACAGTCGAAGAGAAACCATCAACCACTCGACCGTGGAGATGCACTCACTCGACCACCTTGAAGACACTCGACCACCAGAAGATGAGGAACCCTCCACTCTGCAACGGTCAGGACTTAAACCATAGCATTATGAGCATTTATGACGCTTTACTGTAGACGTTACCAGTAACGCCTTTCCTTTATGAACATTGAATCCTGTGTAACGGAGGGGAGCTGGGGTCCTGGCGCACTCTATATAAGCCACCCCCTCCTCTGGGACAAGGGTTCGCATCTTTTGTAAACTCACACACACATATAATCCAGTCGACCGCCTCAGGGCACCGAGACGTAGGGCTGTTACTTCCTCCGAGAAGGGCCTGAACTCGTAAAACTCGCGTGTACAAACTCCTTCCATAGCTAGGATCTTGCCTCCTCATACTACCCATTCTACTGTCAGTCTTAGATCCACGACAGTTGGCGCCCACCGTGGGGCAGGTGTCTTAGCGACTTTGGAGAAGTTGCAATTTTTCCGATCCCCCATCATGTTCCAGGCGGAGGTTTGGCTGAGGGCCGCGAGATCCGTCTCGGCGCGCTCGTGTTTGTCGCCGACGACTCCGCTTGGCTTCAGGAGGCACCACTCGACGTCGACGCGCTCCCCGCCCGCGGGGCGACGCACTTTCACGCGTGCGTCCGCGGCGTCCTCCTGCGGCAACCGTCGACCCAGTACCAGTCGACTCCAACGGCTTTCCCCCTCCCTGCGACCCGCCGGAGCAAGCGCACCGGCCGGTCGAGGCTTCAACGGTGGGTGAAGCATGCGGTGGCCCGCCAGTCCGCCACCCCTCAAGTCGCGGCGATCGAGCCCGACAAGTCTCTCTACGGCCTGTTCGATCTGTCGACTGGCTCCATAGAGACTGCATCCGAGTGCGGCAGCAATGACTCGGCGGCGGAAGTCCTGTGGTCAATGGACCACGGCCCTCCTGGCTTCGATCGTGAAGACGGAGGCGACGGGAACGGCGATCCGTCACGCGTTCACGAGGAGTACCGCCCCGAGCCTCTCTCCTCGCAGCAGAGAGAAGAACTTCGTCGCCGAAACATGGATGCCCTGCATACTCCTATAGTTGGAGATACACCCGAGGCCCAGGCCTTGGAGCAGGCTCGCCTGGCCAATCTGGCTGAGCGCACTCGGCTGGAGAACCTCCAGCGCGCACTCGACGATCGCGCTCGTCAACGTGCTCCTGAGTCCAGCCGACGCCAACTTTTTCCACCTCCGGCTCAGGTATACCGACACCGATCCAAAACCTAGCAGCTGCTGCCCGGATAGCAGAGTCGATTCAACCTTCCCAGTCAGAAGCTGGCCGAGGTCTGGCGCAGATCAGGGCCTTGCTCCGGGCAGCAGGAGAGCAGAATACGGTCGTGTCTCAGTCGCGGGATAGGATCCATAGCAGATCTGTGGTCGCAGATACGGTCCAGTCGGCCCATAGCCCGAGATCGCCCCCGAGGCGTGAGGGACGTGGAGAGCGGCGTGATCAGTACAGAAACCAGGAGCAGTATGATCGTCGAGCCGATCGCGATGGTCGCCGTCGAGTGCCCACGCCTCCTCCAAGGAGTGGGTCATACGTGCGCGGCCACATGAAGACAGACGCCCTAACAGCGTCGGAAGAGGTATTCCAGTCGACCCCAGGGAGCCAGGCTTTGATGCGAGATCTATTCTCGTGTAGGCTTGGTCGACAGAAACAGAGCTCACGAGATGGTCATGACAGAGGCCCGCAAACCAATAGAGTGCATGTCTCTGGCCCAGAGTGCTTCAGCAGAGCTATCAGAGCTGCAGTGATTCCCCCCAACTTCAGGTTGGCGACTGGAGTCAGTAAGTTCACCGGAGAGTCCAAGCCTGACACCTGGCTCGAAGACTATCCGAGTGGCTGTCCAGATTGGTAGGCGGCAATGATGAGGTGGCCATGAAACACCTTCCTCTGATGTTGGAGGGCTCGGCTAGAGCGTGGCTGAATCAGTTGGCACCTGGCAGCATCTATACTTGGGAAGATCTCGCCCGAGTGTTTGTCAGAACGTTTGAGGGTACTTGCAAACGGCCAGCAGGTTTGACAGAATTACAGTGTTGCGTCCAGAAACCGAATGAAACTTTGAGAGATTATATCCAGAGGTGGATCACCCTGCACCACACGGTGGAAGATGTGTCTGATCATCAGGCAATTTGTGCTTTCAAGGAAGGCGTCAGGTACCGGGAGTTGAATCTGAAATTCGGTCGGACAGGAAACATGACTCTGACTCGGATGAATTGCCACCAAGTATGCCAATGGTGAAGAGAAGAGCGACTGCGGAGCGGCAAGCACAAAGCAGTCGCCCACGAAGCCGGAGGAGGAAACTCCAGTCGGAAACAAAAACGCAAGGCCGAACCAGCTGCTCCGGGTGAGGCCTTGGCTGTGGTTCAAGGAAAGTTCAAGGGGAAGCCCAAAGGGCCGTGGAACCCCAAGAAAGTAAAAGATCAAGATGGAAATGACGTGTTGGATCTGCCGTGCCATATCCACACCAAAAAAGACGAAGAAGGTAATTTCATTTACCCAAAGCATACCACTCGACAGTGTCGGCTCCTGATCCAGCAGTTCCGAGAGAAACACCCAAGGAAAAGGAGAAGGAGGCAGACAAGGCTGAGAGTGAAGGAGAAGATGATGATGGTTATCCTCACGTGAATTCCACTCTGATGATTTTTGCTGATGTTGAAAACAAGAGTCGATTGAAAGTCATCAACAGAGAAGTGAACATGGTCGCTCCGGCGACACCCAGTTACTTGAAATGGTCGCAGACTGCCATTACGTTCGACCAGTCTGATCATCCAGCGCACATCGCCACCCCTGGGAGGCAAGCGCTGGTGGTCGACCCGGTGGTCGAAGGCACTCGACTGACAAAGGTCCTGATGGACGGTGGCAGTGGCCTGAACATTCTGTATGCAGAAACGTTGAAAGGAATGGGCATTCCGATGTCCAGACTCAGTGAAAGCCATATGAGTTTCCATGGGGTCATCCCAGGCAAGAAGGCTGCGTCCCTCGGTCAGATTGCACTCGACGTGGTTTTCGGTGATGCCAAAAATTACCGCAAAGAAAAGTTGACGTTTGAAGTCGTGGATATTTAGAGTGCGTATCATGCAATTCTAGGCAGGCCAGCTTATGCACGATTCATGGCTCGACCTTGTTACGTGTACCTCAAACTGAAGATGCCTAGTCCCAGAGGAGTGATCACTATCTCTGGTAATCGGAAAAAGGCGGAAGAGTGTTTCTAGAAGGGCTCAAAGATCGCCGATGCCCAGATGGCCGTGGTAGAATTGCAAGAATACCAGAAAAATGCAGACCCGAGTGACTTTCTTCGAGCCAAGAAGCCAGCCACGGATTCAGCATTCCAGACGTCTGGCGAGATGAAGTCTATTCATATTCACCCGACGGACCCCAATGTAGCTCCGACCCACATTTCGACCACACTCGACTCCAAATAGGAAGAAGCACTCATTCAGTTCCTCCATGAGAACTGGGACATCTTTGCATGGAAGCTTTCTGACATGCCAGGTGTTCCTAGGGGACTGGCTGAGCATCGTTTGCGGGTCGACATGAAAGTGAAACCAGTCAAAGAGCATCTTCGACGGTCCGCCGTCCAGAAAATAAAAGCAATCGGCGAAGAGGTGGCTCGACTTTTGGCAGCTGAGTTTATCCGAGAGATTTACCACTCCGAGTGGTTAGCCAATGTTGTCATGGTCCCAAAGAAAGATGACTCACTCCGCATGTGCATCAATTTCAAGCATATCAATCGGGCCTACCCGAAAGATCACTTCCCTCTCCCTCGCATCGATCAGATAGTCGATTCGACTGCTGGGTGCGAGCATCTGTCCTTTTTGGATGCCTACTCCGGGTACCACCAGATCCGTCTGTACGGACCTGATGAAATAAAGACAGCTTTTATCACCCCGTTTGGGTGCTTCTGTTATGTCACAATGCCATTCGGCTTGAAGAATGTCGGAGCCACATTTATGCGGATGATTCAGAAGTGCCTGCTCACTCAGATCAGTCGGAATGTGGAAGCATACATGGATGATATTGTGGTCAAGTCACGTAAAGGTTCCGACTTGCTGACCGACCTCGCTGAAACCTTTGCCAACCTCTGAAGGTATGATATCAAGCTCAATCCATCAAAGTGCACGTTTGGAGTTCCAGGCGGCAAGTTACTCGGTTTTCTTGTTTCCGAACGAGGAATCGATGCTAACCCAGAGAAAGTAGGCGCTATACTCCGAATGAAACGCCCTGTGCGTGTGCATGATGTCCAGAAGCTTACTGGTTGCTTGGCCGCCCTAAGTCGATTCATTTCTCGCCTCGGTGAAAAGGCGCTGCCTCTTTACCGACTGATGAAGAAATCAGATAAGTTCGAGTGGACTCCAGAAGCTGATACAGCATTTGCAGAGCTAAAAGCCCTGCTTTCCACCCAGCCGGTGCTTGCTGCTCCAATCAGCAAAGAGCCTCTACTGCTTTATATAGCAGCCACTGGACAAGTCGTCAGTACAGTACTTACGGTCGAGCGGGAAGAAGAAGGAAAAGCTTATAAGGTTCAACGCCCAGTTTATTATATTTCTGAAGTCCTGACCCCGTCAAAGCAGAGATATCCTCATTATCAGAAGCTTGTCTATGGGATTTACATGACCACGAAGAAGGTTGCACACTATTTCTCGGATCACTCTGTTACAGTCGTCAGCGACGCTCCATTGTCAGAGATTCTGCACAACAGAGATGCAACTGGTCGAGTGGCCAAATGGGCGATTGAACTCCTTCCCTTGGATATCAAGTTTGAGGCAAAGAAAGCTATCAAGTCCCAAGCAATAGCAGATTTCCTCGCCGAGTGGATCGAACAGCAACTGCCGACTCAAGTTCACTCTGAGCACTGGACCATGTTCTTTGACGGATCCAAGATGCTGAACGGTTCTGGTGCTGGAGTAGTTCTGGTATCCCCCCGAGGAGACAAGCTCAGATATGTCCTCCAGATTCACTTTGATTCCTCCAACAATGAAGCAGAATATGAAGCACTCCTGTATGGGTTGCGCATGGCCATCTCACTCGGCGTCCGTCGCCTCATGGTCTATGGCGACTCAGATTTGGTAGTTAATCAAGTGATGAAGGAGTGGGACGTCAGAAGTCCAGCCATGACTGGTTACTGCAACGCGGTGAGAAAGCTTGAGAAGAAGTTCGAGGGGTTAGAACTCCACCACGTCCCCCGATTGAAAAATCAAGCAGCCGATGAATTGGCAAAGATAGGTTCCAAGAGAGAAGCCATTCCCAGCAATGTGTTCTTGGAGCATATTCACACGCCGACAGTTCAGGAAGACCCTTTCACTGAAGAGCCCCCACCCAAGAGCGCCACGGATCCGACTGAAGTCGAGGTCCCAGCTGTGGTCGACCTGATCATGGAGGTTCTGGCCATTACTCCCGACTGGACGGTGCCCTACATTGCGTACATCCTTAGGAAAGAGCTCCCAGAGGATGAAGAAGAAGCTCGACAGATCGTCATCGATCCAAAGCTTTTACTGTGATAAGAGGGCAGCTGTTCAGGGAAAGTGTGACTGGAGTCGGTCAGAAGTGCATAACACCAGAAGAAGGTCGAATGATCCTCAATGACATCCACTCGGGGACCTGTGGTCACCATGCGTCCTCTCGGGCCATCGTGGCTAAAGCATACCGAGCTGGATTCTATTGGCCACGAGCAAATGAGATGGCGAAAGATATAGTCGACAGATGTGAAGGCTGTCAATTTTACTCCGATATGTCTCACAAGCCAGCGTCAGCCCTGAAGACCATCCCCCTCGTCTGGCCTTCGCTGTTTGGGGACTGGATATGGTTGGACCGCTGAGAACCGGCAGAAGCGGCTTCACTC
>NC_053024.1:201485445-201497002 GCF_003073215.2 Triticum urartu | reverse complement strand
TTACTCCAATATGTCGCACAAGCCCGCGTCAGCCCTGAAGACCATTCCACTCGTCTAGCCCTTTGCTATTTGGGGATTGGACATGGTTGGACCACTGAGGACTGGTAGGAGCGGCTTCACTCATGTGCTTGTAGCAGTTGACAAGTTTACCAAATGGATTGAAGCCAAGCGTATTAAGAATCTTGAAGCCAGTACTGCCGTCAGCTTCATCAGAGAGTTGACATTCAGATATGGGGTTCCGCACAGCATCATCATTGATAATGGATCAAACTTCGATTCTGATGAGTTCAGAACCTTCTGCGCCTCCCAAGGCACACGAGTCGACTATGCTTCAGTCACCCATCCCCAATCGAATGGACAAGCAGAAAGAGCAAATGGCCTGATTCTCAAAGGACTGAAACCCCGACTGATGCGAGATCTCAAGCACGCATCGGGCGCCTGGGTTGATGAACTTCCATCAGTTCTTTGGGGATTGAGGACAACTTCCAATCGGTCAACTGGCCGAACTCCATTCTTCCTGGTCTATGGAGCTGAAGCTGTTCTACCGAGTGACTTTCTTCACAATGCACCACGAGTCGAGCTCTTCTCTGAAGATGAAGCAGAACAAGCTCGGCAAGACGCAGTCGACCTCCTAGAGGAAGAAAGAGAGATGGCCTTGATCCAGTCGACCATTTATCAGCAAGACTTGCGTCGATTCCACGCTAGAAACGTGAGAGGTCGAGCCTTTCAAGAGGGAGACTTGGTTCTTCGAGTGGATCAACATAAACCACACAAGCTCGCCCCTACTTGGGAAGGTCCCTTCATCGTCACCAGAGTTCTCCACAACAGAGCATATCATCTTTACAATATCGAGCATAAGAAAGACGAGCCACGGGCTTGGAATGCGGAGCTTCTCCGCCCCTTTTATACTTAAGTACTCATTCAGGTGAGATGTAATAAGAAATACCTTTGTAGTTTGTTTATCAAAGATGAGAGCTCTACAGTTTTCTTAAACGATTGTTGTCGCTTTTGTTTGTGTTTGAAATCCCCCAGTGGGTGACTTTGCTGCGAATCCGCTTCACCTAAGTTCGAAAAATCCTACCGAGTGGTGAGCAAGCCTCCCACTCGAGGGCTTAGCCATGAATCCGTTTCGCCTAAGTTCAAAAAATCCTACCGAGTGGTGAGCAACCCTCCCACTCGGGGGCTTAGCTGCAGTCCAGTACTCGCCTAAGTTTAAAAAATCCTACCGAGTGGTGAGCAACCCTCCCACTCGGGGGCTTAGCTACAGTCCAGTACTCGCCTAAGTTTAAAAAATCCTACCA
Organism: Triticum urartu; assembly: GCF_003073215.2. Taxonomy (NCBI): domain Eukaryota; kingdom Viridiplantae; phylum Streptophyta; class Magnoliopsida; order Poales; family Poaceae; genus Triticum; species Triticum urartu. Next base: position 201,495,701 of record NC_053024.1, on the reverse strand, counting down.
AGTGGCGAGCAACCCTCTCACTCGGGGGCTTAGCTGCAGTCCAGTACTCGCCCAAGTTTAAAAAATTCTACCGAGTGGTGAGCAACCCTCCCACTCGGAGGCTTAGCTGCAGTCCAGTACTCGCCTAAGTTTAAAAAATCCTACCAAGTGGTGAGCAACCCTCCCACTCGAAGGTTTAGCTGCAGTCCAGTACTCGCCTAAGTTTAAAAAATCCTACCGAGTGGTGAGTGTCGGTGTCAAAACCGGCGGATCTCGGGTAGGGGGTCCCGAACTGTGCGTCAAGGCCGGATGGTAACAGGAGACAAGGGACACGATGTTTTTACCCAGGTTCGGGCCCTCTCGATGAGGTAATACCCTACTCCTGCTTGATTAATATTGATGATATGGGTAGTACAAGAGTTGATCTACCACAAGATCAAGGAGGCTAAACCCTAGAAGCTAGCCTATGGTATGATTGTTGTGTATGGAGTTGATCCTGTCCTACGGACTACAACCCTCCGGTTTATATAGACACCGGATAGGGTTAGGGTTACATAGAGTCGGTTACGATGGTAGGATATCTTGAATATCCGCACCGCCAAGCTTGCCTTCCACGCCAAGGAAAGTCCCATCCGGATACGGGACAAGTCTTTAATCTTGTATCTTCATAGTCCAGGAGTCCGGCTGAAGGTATAGTCCAGAGCCCGAACACCCCCTAATCCAGGACTCCCTCATAGCCCCTGAACCAGGCTTCAATGACGATGAGTCTGGCGCGCAAATTGTCTTTGGCATTGCAAGGCGGGTTCCTCCTCCAAGCCCTTCATAGAAGGTTGTAAACACCAAGAGTAGTGTCCGGTTCTGCAAAATAAGCTTCCACATATTGCCATAGAGAGAATAATATTAACACAAATCAAATCTGCTGACGTATTCCGCAGTGCGTCATCACACTACAGCCAAGTTCTTCATCCGAATCGTTTTCACCTTTCCACCTCAGCATGTTTCGCGAGGCGGTTTCCTTGGCACGTCTTGTCAAAGCAGAGATCGTGTACCCCTCTTTTACGGGATTCTCATCAATACGGACGTGGGTAACCCAACCGCGCCACTTATCACGGCGCTTGGGAGGCAAGTGAGTTTTACTAGGCAGGCGGGGATGCACAACCGCATCCGCCCATATAAGGGGACAAGGATCCACCTTTTTTACCTATGCCTTCTTCCTCTCTTGCCTACCCATCTCTCGCGCACCCGAGCTCTAGCGCCCAAGCCCGCACCTCCCACCTCAACCTTCTCCAGCAATTTCCGGAGCGGGAGGCAAGTGGATGGTCTCCTCCGTCACGGAGCGCAAAGTTAAGAAGCTAAGGAAGGCCGGGTATCTGTCCAAGGACATCGCGCACCGGCTTCCCGAAGAGGGGCAGCTTATCCCCACCCCAAGGCCCCATGAGAGGGTAGTATTTCTCCTCCATTTCCTCCGCAGACTGGGTTTTCCACTCCACCCATTTGTCCGGGGCTCATGTTCTACTACGGCCTGGATTTCCACGATCTGGCTCCGAACTTCATCCTCAACATCTCGGCGTTTATCGTCGTGTGCGAGGCTTTTCTCCGCGTCCGCCCCCATTTCGGCCTCTGGCTCAAGACCTTCAACGTCAAGCCCAAGGTGGTGCGCGGCAGCCAGGCGGAGTGCGGAGGCGCCATGGCGGGCAAGATGGCCAACGTCCTATGGTTCGAGGGCTCTTTCGTGGAGACCCTAAAGGGATGGCAATCCGGGTGGTTTTATATCACCGAGCCGCGCGATCCGGAATGGACCGCAGCCCCCGAGTTCCGATCCGGACCCCCCACGCGGCTTATGTCCTGGAAAGAGACGGGCCTGTCGTGGGGTGACGAAAAAGAGGTGACCGGATTGCAAACATGCATCCAGTCCCTGGTGAACAAGCAGTCGGCTTGTTAATGTAATCTAGGTTATGCTCGTCCGCCGGATCCTCCCGTGCCAACAACGGGATTTTAATCTGTGGGAGTTCGACCCGGCGCAGCATCAAACCCTCAGCAGGCTCTTCGACACAACATACGAGGACGCCTGGAAGATGCTATTCAAGGGCGCCGAGGCTCCCGCATCTGCTTCCGAGGACCGCAGATACAGCTCGCAGCGTCACGCTAGCAAGGTATGCCATCTACACCCTTTAGAGGATGTTAAGCTTTTTTCATAGTTTGACTCTATGCGGGATCTAAACTCCCTTACCTTTGACAGGCTTGGCGGGCCATAGCCGAACCGATTAACTGTCCGGCTCCGCTGCCCGATGACCCAGCCCCAGCTCTACTAGCGAAGCTGCTGGTTCCGGCACCTTATGTGGTGCCGGAGAGAAGGCCAAGAAGAAGAAGACCACATGGGCTCGAAAGAGTGCCCGCAACGTGGTGGTGTCGGACTCGTCATCTGACGAGTCCGAGACCTCCTCCCGCGAAAACGAGGAGGAGGAAGAAGAAAACTCTCCCCCCAGCGGAGGGGAGAGAAGAGGAAGGCCGCCCCAACGGGGGAGGCCGAGGGGTCTAGGAAAAGGAAGACCCCTCCGTCGGACTACGCCCCCAACGCGAAGAGGGTAAAGAGGAGTGGCCAGACAGGTCCAAGCGTCCGGCGAAATCGTAAGTTCAGATATCAGAGTAACTCATGATGTTCCTTTGTTGCACAGCTTTCCCTAATGTCGAATGTAATTATGCAGTCCGCCCCGGGCCGAATTCAACGAATCGTCGGGCGGCTACCTGGACTCATCGGACGTGAACTCAGTTCCGCCCGCTGTCTCCCCCTGCACTGCAGACGACGCCGAAGTGGCGTCACGACAAGCTCGGGCAGGAGGAGGTGGTCCTGGAGGAGCCGCAAGGCAACCCCCTGGACTCCAGGAGTAAAGAGGATAAGACCCCCCAGGGCTCCAAGTCCGGCTTTGAGCCAGACACCGTGCCGGAATCTTCAACAATTCTGGACCGCGGCAGGCGAACTCCTTCCAAGAGGAGCAAGCCTTCTGAGCCGGCAGCCTTCGTGCAACTGGAGGCGCCAGACAATCTGCTGGAGGTGCTTGAAGGCGCCTCCATCGATGGGGAGCACCGTACTATTATGAGTACGGTGATCCGGAAGGTTCAGTCGCCAAGAGCGGACTGACTGAAGCTTGCGCTATAGCCTTCTAACAGGCTTCGAGGTAAGTAAAAATATGTAAAAATATTACCGCATAGACAGTAGCCCCTGATGCTCTGTTTGGCGTTCGGAAAGAAAAGCCGAATAGAGGATCTATTAAATTTCGCAGGAGTCTAACAAAAGAGTCAATATGCGTATGCAGGCTTCGCTGCTATCCACCGCCGCACTGACGGGAGGTGGGTGTCCTGAAACAGGACCTCGAGCGGACCGAGCAAGAGCTCGGCCTGGCCAAGCGGCAGCTCAGGAAAAAGAAGGTAAGAAATACCTTACAGAAAAAGTGCCTATAGAGAGGCGTGATTGCAAAAAAATAACAGGATTGTACTGCTTATTGTAGGGGCCACGACTGAGGTGGCGACCCTCAAGCAGGCGCTGTCCGAGGCCGAAAGGAAAACGGCCGCGGAGCGCACCGAGCGAGAGAAACTTGGGGCTCAGGTCGGCGAGGTGCAGCAAGAGCTTCAGGCTCTCATGAAAAAACTGTTGGAAATATGCCCTAGAGGCAATAATAAAAGGCATTATTATTATATTTCTTGTTTCATGATAATTGTCTTTATTCATGCTATAATGTGTTATCCGGAAATCGTAATACATGTGTGAATAATAGACACCAACATGTCCCTAGTAAGCCTCTAGTTGACTAGCTCTGATCAACAGATAGTCGGGTTTCCTGACTATGACATTGGATGTCATTGATAACGAGATCACATCATTAGGAATGATGTGATGGACAAGACCCAATCCTAAACATAGCTTAAAGATCGTATAGTTCGTTTGCTAAAGTTTTCCAATGTCAAAGTATCTTTTCCTTAGACCACATGAGATCGTGTAACTCCCGGATACCGTAGGAGTGCTTTGGGTGTGCCAAACGTCACAACGTAACTGGGTGACTATAAAGGTATACTACGGGTATCTCCGAAAGTGTCTGTTGGGTTGACACGGATCAAGACTGGGATTTGTCACTCCGTATGACGGAGAGGTATCACTGGGCCCACTCGGTAATGCATCATCATAATGAGCTCAAAGTGGCCAAGTGTCTTGTCACGGGATCATGCATTACGGTACGAGTAAAGTGACTTGCCGGTAACGAGATTGAACGAGGTATTGGGATACCGACGATCGGATCTCGGGCAAGTAACATACCGATTGACGAAGGGAATTGTATGCGGGGTTGCTTGAATCCTCGACATCGTGGTTCATCCGATGAGATCATCGAGGAGCATGTGGGAGCCAACATGGGTATCCAGATTCGCTGTTGGTTATTGCCGGAGAGTCGTCTGATCATGTCTACATGTCTCCCGAACCCGTAGGGTCTACACACTTAAGGTTCGGTGACGCTAGGGTTGTAGGGATATGTATATGCAGTAACCCGAATGTTGTTCGGAGTCCCGGATGAGATCCCGGACGTCACGAGGAGTTCCGGAATGGTCCGGAGGTAAAGAATTATATATAGGAAGTGCTATTTCGGGCATCGGGACAAGTTTCTGGGTCACCGGTATTGTACCGGGACCACCGGAAGGGTCCCGGGGGTCCACCGGGTGGGGCCACCTGCCCCGGGGGGCCACATGGGCTGTAGGGGGTGCGCCTTGGCCTATTTGGGCCAAGGGCACCAGCCCCAAGAAGCCCATGCGCCTAGGGTTCATGGAAGGGAAGAGTCCCAAAGGGGGAAGGCACCTCCTAGGTGCCTTGGGGAGGAGGCATTCCTCCTTGGCCGCACCCCCCTAGGAGATTGGATCTCCTAGGGCCGGCGCCCCCCCTTGGACTCCTATATATAGTGGGGAAAGGAGGGCCTCTCACACACGCCTTTGGTGCCTCCCTCTCCCTCTCCAACACATCCTCCTCCTCCATAGTGCTTGGCGAAGCCCTGCCGGAGTACTGCAGCTCCACCACCACCACGCCGTCGTGCTGCTGCTGGAGCCATCTCCCTCAACCTCTCCTTCCCCCTTGCTGGATCAAGAAGAAGGAGACGTTACGCTGACCGTACGTGTGTTGAACGCGGAGGTGCCGTCCGTTCGGCGCTAGGATCTCCGGTGATTTGGATCACGTCGAGTACGACTTCCTCATCCCCGTTCTTTGAACGCTTCCGCGCATGATCTACAAAGGTATGTAGATGCAATCCAATCACTCGTTGCTAGATGAACTCATAGATGGATCTTGGTGAAACCGTAGGAAATTTTTTGTTTTGCAACGTTCCCCAACAGTGGCATCATGAGCTAGGTCTATGCGTAGTTCTCTTGCACGAGTAGAACACAATTTGTTGTGGGCGTTGATGTTGTCAACTTTCTTGCCGCTACTAGTCTTATCTTGCTTCAACGGTATTGTGGGATGAAGCGGCCCGGACCAACCTTACACGTACGCTTACGTGAGACCGGTTCCACCGACTAACATGCACAAGTTGCATAAGGTGCTGGCGGGTGTCTGTCTCTCCACTTTAGTTGGAGCGGATTCGATGAAAAGGGTCCTTATGAAGGGTAAATAGAAGTTGACAAATCACGTTGTGGCTTTCACGTAGGTAAGAAAACGTTCTTGCTAGAACCCTATTCAGCCACGTAAAACTTGCAACAACAATTAGAGGACGTCTAACTTGTTTTTGCAGCAAGTGCTTTGTGATATGATATGGCCAAAGTTGTGATGAATGATGAATGATATATATGTGATGTATGAGATGTTCATGCTATTGTAATAGGAATCACGACTTGCATGTCGATGAGTATGACAACCGGCAGGAGCCATAGGAGTTGTCTTTATTTTTGTATGACCTGCGTGTCATTGAGAAACGCCATGTAAATTACTTTACTTTATTGCTAAACGCGTTAGCCATAGTAGTAGAAGTAATAGTTGGCGAGCAACTTCATGGAGACACGATGATGGAGATCATGATGATGGAGATCATGGTGTCATGCCGGTGACAAGATGATCATTGGAGCCCAAGATGGAGATCAAAGGAGCTATGTGATATTGGCCATATCATGTCACTATTATGTTTGGTTGCATGTGATGTTTATCATGTTACTGCATCTTGTTTACTTAGAACGACGGTAGTAAATAAGATGATCCCTCATAATAATTTCAAGAAAGTGTTCCCCCTAACTGTGCACCGTTGCGACAGTTCGTTGTTTCGAAGCACCACGTGATGATCGGGTGTTAGATTCTAACGTTCACATACAACGGGTGTAAGATAGATTTACACATGCAAACACTTAGGTTGACTTGACGAGCCTAGCATGTACAGACATAGCCTCGGAACACAGAAGACCGAAAGGTCGAGCATGAGTCGTATAGAAGATATGATCAACATGAAGATGTTCACCGACGTTGGCTAGTCCGTCTCACGTGATGATCGGACACGGCCTAGTTAACTCGGATCATGTTATACTTAGATTATAGGAGGGATGTTTATCTAAGTGGGAGTTCATTGAATAATTTGATTAGATGAACTTAATTATCATGAACTTAGTCTAAAATTTTACAATATGTCTTGTAGATCAAATGGCCAACGTAGTCCTCAACTTCAACGCGTTCCTAGAGAAAACCAAGCTGAAAGACGATGGCAACAACTACATGGACTGGGTCCGGAACCTGAGGATCATCCTCATAGCTGCCAAGATAGATTATGTCCTACAAGAACCGCTAGGTGACGCACCTGTTCTCCCTGCAGAACAAGATGTTATGAACGCTTGGCAGGCACGTACCGATGACTACTCCCTCGTTCAGTGCGGCATGCTTTACAGCTTAGAGCTGGGGCTCCAAAAACGTTTTGAGAGACACGGAGCATATGAGATGTTCGAAAGAGCTGAAAATGGTTTTCCAAGCTCATGCCCGGGTCGAGAGATATGAAGTCTCCGACAAGTTCTTCAGCTGTAAGATGGAGGAAAACAGTTCTGTCAGTGAGCACATACTCACTATGTCTGGGGTTGCATAACGCTTGACTCAACTGGGAGTTAATCTCTCGGATGACACGGTCATTGACAAAATCCTTCAATCGCTTCCACCGAGCTACAAGAGCTTTGTGATGAACTTCAATATGCAGGGGATGGAAAAGACCATTCCTGAAGTATTTGCAATGCTGAAATCAGCAGAGGTAGAAGTCAAAAAGGAACATCAAGTGTTGATGGTGAATAAAACCACTAAGTTCAAGAAAGGAAAGGGTAAGAAAACCTTCAAGAAGGACGACAAGGCAGTTGCCGCGCCCGGCAAGCAAGCTGCTGGGAAGAAGCCAAAGAATGGACCCAAGCCCGAGACTGAGTGCTTTTATTGCAGAGGAAGTGGTCACTGGAAGCGAACTGCCCCAAATACTTAGCGGACAAGAAGGCCGGCAAAACGAAAGGTATATGTGATATACATGTAATTGATGTGTACCTTACCAGTACTTCGTAGTAGCTCCTGGGTATTTGATACCGGTGCGGTTGCTCACATTTGTAACTCAAAGCAGGAGCTGCGGAATAAGCGGAGACTGGCGAAGGACGAGGTGACGATGCGCGTCGGGAATGGTTCCAAGGTCGATGTGATCGCCGTCGGCACGCTACCTCTACATTTACCTACGGGATTAGTTTTGAACCTCAATAATTGTTATTTAGTGCCAAGTTTGAGCATGAACATTGTATCAGGATCTCGTTTAATACGAGATGGCTACTCATTTAAATCCGAGAATAATGGTTGTTCTATTTATATGAGAGATATGTTTTATGGTCATGCTCCGATGGTGAATGGTTTATTCTTAATGAATCTCGAGCGTAATGCTACACATATTCATAGTGTGAATACCAAAAGATGTAAGGTTGATAATGATAGTCCCACATACTTGTGGCACTGCCGCCTTGGTCACATAGGTGTCAAACGCATGAAGAAGCTCCATGCAGATGGACTTTAGAGTCTCTTGATTACGAATCATTTGACACGTGCGAACCATGCCTCATGGGTAAAATGACCAAGACTCCGTTCTCAGGAACAATGGAGCGAGCAACCAACTTATTGGAAATCATACATACTGATGTGTGCGGTCCAATGAGTGTTGAGGCTCGCGGTGGCTATCGTTATGTTCTCACCCTCACTGATGACTTGAGTAGATATGGGTATGTCTACTTAATGAAACACAAGTCTGAGACCTTTGAAAAGTTCAAGGAATTTCAGAGTGAGGTTGAGAATCAACGTGACAGGAAAATCAAGTTCCTGCGATCAGATCGTGGAGGAGAATACTTGAGTCACGAGTTTGGCACACACTTAAGAAAATGTGGAATAGTTTCACAACTCACGCCGCCTGGAACACCTCAGCGTAATGGTGTGTCCGAACGTCGTAATCGCACTCTATTAGATATGGTGCGATCTATGATGTCTCTTACCGATTTACCGCTATCTTTTTGGGGCTATGCTTTAGAGACTGCCGCATTCACTTTAAATAGGGCTCCGTCGAAATCCGTTGAGACGACACCGTATGAATTATGGTTTGGGAAGAAACCTAAGCTGTCATTTCTAAAAGTTTGGGGATGCGATGCTTATGTCAAGAAACTTCAACCTGAAAAGCTCGAACCCAAATCGGAAAAATGCGTCTTCATAGGATACCCTAAAGAAACTATTGGGTATACCTTCTACCTCAGATCCGAAGGCAAGATCTTTGTTGCCAAGAATGGGTCCTTTCTAGAGAAAGAGTCTCTCGAAAAGAAGTAAGTGGGAGGAAAGTAGAACTTGATGTAGTATTACCTCTTGAACCGGAAAAGGCCGCAACTCAAGAAAATGTTCCTGAGGTGCCTGCACCGATTAGAGAGGAAGTTAATGATGATGATCAAGATACTTCTGATCAAGCTCTACTGAAATTCGTAGGTCCCAAGGACAACGTCCGCACCAGAGTGGTACGGCAAACCCTGTCTTGGAATCATGTGTTAAACAACGGTGAACCTTCAAACTAATGAAGAAGGCGATGGCGGGCCCGGATTCCGACAAATGGCTAAAGCCATGAAATCCGAGATAGGATCCATGTATGAAAACGAAGTATGGACTTTGACTGACTGCCTGTAGCGCGAGCCATAGAAAATAAATGGATCTTTAAGAAGAAGACAGACGCGGATGGTATGTGACCATCTAATAAAGCTCGGCTTGTCGCTAAGGGTTATCGACAAGTTCCAAGGGGTTGAACTACGATGAGACTTCTCACTTAGCGAAGCTAAAGTCGTTCCGAATCATGTAGCATTGCGCATTCTATGATTATGAAGATATGGCAAATGGACGTCAAAACGGCATTCCTTAATGGTTTCCTTAAAGGAAGAATTGTATATGATGCAGCCGGAAGGTTTTGTCGATCCTAAGAATGCTGACAAGGTGTGCAAGCTCCAACGCTCGATTTATGGGCTGGTGCAAGCATCTCAGAGTTGGAACATTCGCTTTGATGAGATGATCAAAGCGTTTGGGTTTACGCAGACTTATGGAGAAGCCTGCGTTTACAAGAAAGTGAGTGGGAGCTCTATAGCATTTCTCATATTATATGTAGATGACATACTTTTGATGGGAAATGATATAGAACTCTTCGACAGCATTAAGGCCTACTTGAATAAAAGTTTTTCAATGAAGGACCTTGGAGAAGCTGCTTATATATTAGGCATCAAGATCTACAGAGATAGATCAAGACGCCTCATAGGTCTTTCACAAAGCACATACCTTGATAAGATATTGAAGAAGTTCAATATGGATCAGTCTAAGAAGGGGTTCTTGCCTGTGTTGCAAGGTGTGAAATTGAGCTCAGCTCAATGTCCGACCGCGGCAGAAGATATAGAAGAGATGAGTGTCATCCCCTATGCCTCAGCCATAGGTTCTATTATGTATGCCATGCTGTGTACCAGACCTGATGTAAACCTTGCCGTAAGTTTGGTAGGTAGGTACCAAAGTAATCCCGGCAAGGAACACTGGACAGCGGTCAAGAATATCCTGAAGTACCTGAAAAGGACTAAGGAAATGTTTCTCGTTTATGGAGGTGACGAAGAGCTCGTCGTAAAAGGTTACGTCGACGCAAGCTTCGACACAGATCTGGATGACTCTAAGTCACAAACCGGATACGTGTATATTTTGAATGGTGGGACAGTAAGCTGGTGCAGTTGCAAGCAGAGCTGTGGCGTTTACTGTA
>NC_053024.1:201466169-201484445 GCF_003073215.2 Triticum urartu | reverse complement strand
ACCAGTATCAAAAAGAACTCTTGCGGGAATGTCATTAACAGGAAGGTTACCCATAATCACATCTGGCGAGTCCTCTGCCTGAGCTGTGTTCAAGAAGTTGACCTTAGCAGACTTGGGGTTATGCTTGACCATAGTTGTACTTGCCGATCTCACAGGAGGAGGAGGAGGGAGACACCTCTGATTGAAGCATTTGTTCACATAGTGACCCTTCTGTTGGCACTTGTTTCACATGACCTCTGAAAGCGGACGGTGATACGGAGCACTCGATCTTGGAGCTTGAGACGAAGTCTTGTTCTGAAAGCCAGGGTTGGGTGGGTGGGAAGATCCACTGCCACCTTTGCTCTTCTGCTGATAAGGCTGACGGAACGGAGGAGGAGGAAACCAATACTTCTGCTGCTTAGCCACTTGAGTAGAGGAAGAAGGAGTAGCATCTCTGACTCGCTTCTTGGAAGCATCGCACTTCAGTTGAGCAGCCTCTTGCTTCAATGCCATGTTGTAATACTGATCGTACATCATGGGCTCAAAGAGAATAGGAGCTAGCTGGATTTCTTCTCTGAGACCACCCCTGAACTGGTATATCATGCTCTTCTCGTCAGGGACGTCCTTCTTAGGAAAACCGGTGAGCTTCTGAAACATCTTGTTGTACTCATAGACAGACATAGAGCCTTGCTTCAGGTTGCAGAATTCCTCACGCTTGCTTTCAACCATGCTCTGAGGAATATGATGAGCTTTGAAGTCTTGACGGAATTCATCCCAGGTAATCACACGGCCTCCTCTGGAATCTTTGTACTGCTGAAACCATTCTGCAGCTTGGTCTTTGAGTTGGAAGGAAGCGAACTTAACAAAGTCCTCAGGCCTGACGTTACTGCACTCGAAATGCTTGCACAAGTCCACGAGCCAATCATCAGCGTCAGTTGCCTCAACGCAATTGCTGAAGGTCTTTGCCTTGGTTGCCTTGGTTCGCTTGGTTGCGCTCTTGAAGAATTTGCATGATCAGCTGTGTGTTTGCATTTGTAGCGGCCATCACAGCATGCCATGCCTCCGGAGGTGGAGGTGGTGGTGGCGGATCAGGATTCGGAGTCGTGCACGTTGGAGGAGCCATCCTGAACAGGTTGACATCCATTAGCACATTGACAGATAATTACTGAAGCTGAACCAAACGTGTAGAAATTGCAACATGTAGCCTTCACATCCTAACAAAATGAACGAATGCATTCCAATTGAAATGGTCACATATCCAAAGATTGAGAAGCCACTTAGAATTGATGTAGAAGAATAAAATCAACAAGGTATGGAACAAGAACGAATACTCGGTAAGGATCACCCAATCTCAAACCAAATATCCGTGGAAGAAGAACTAGAGCTACAAGAATTCCCACCTTTGAAACTCCCAAACCTTTCCGGTTATGCAATCAGGTGTTGGGGATACAGGGGAAGCATAATATCTCACCCAAATCTAGCAAATCCTACATCCAGTTGTATCCATCCTTCAACACATAACCGAGAAAAACTTCGGAAATCGTCTACCTCAAACTTCGAAAAGCATCCGTTATACAAGTTATGGCAATACTCCCGAACTCCCGCCCCAATACTGGGTGGCGTCGAGGTTATCTCACCAACAACTGCATAAAAGAGATTTTCGATGTCGGTGAACTAAACTCAGGTATTCCAGAACTGCAACGATAAAATTGTGACGACAACACCTCGGAGCTCAACTCCCCGGGACACTGCCACAACCCCTAAATGACAGGAGGCACCAAGAACAATGTTCTCGTCATAAATCGATCGGAACGATTCCAAGATACCCGCGTGATCCTAAATTTTTTTTTAGTGAAATTTGAGAAGAGAAGAGTCAAAACTCTACATCAGGATGCCTTACCAGAGCGATGAAGGGACTGGGAGTAAAAGAATTCCTAAACTCTCTGATATATAATTCCTAAATGACTCAAAACATTTTTCTAGACTCAACTCGTCAGCTAATTCGATCAAGCAGTGGGGCTCCTGAAGGAAATATGCCCTAGAGGCAATAATAAAGTTATTATTTATTTCCTTATATCATGATAAAAGTTTATTATTCATGCTAGAATTGTATTAACCGGAAACATAATACATGTGTGAATACATAGACAAATAGAGTGTCACTAGTATGCCTCTACTTGACTAGCTCGTTAATCAAAGATGGTTATGTCTCCTAACCATGGACAAAGAGTTGTTATTTGATTAACGGGATCACATCATTAGTTGAATGATCTGATTGACATGACCCATTCCATTAGCTTAGCACCCGATCGTTTAGTATGTTGCTATTGCTTTCTTCATGACTTATACATGTTCCTATGACTATGAGATTATGCAACTCCCGTTTGCCAGAGGAACACTTTGTGTGCTACCAAACGTCACAACGTAACTGGGTGATTATAAAGGAGCTCTACAGGTGTCTCCATAGGTACATGTTGGGTTGGCGTATTTCGAGATTAGGATTTGTCACTCCGATTGTTGGAGAGGTATCTCTAGGCCCTCTCGGTAATGCACATCACTTAAGCCTTGCAAGCATTGCAACTAATGAGTTAGTTGCGGGATGATGTATTACAGAACGAGTAAAGAGACTTGCCGGTAACGAGATTGAACTAGGTATAGGATACCGACGATCGAATCTCGAGCAAGTAACATACCGATGACAAAGGCAACAATGTTTGTTGTTATGCGGTCTGACCGATAAAAGATCTTCGTAGAATATGTAGGAGCCAATATGAGCATCCAGGTTCCGCTATTGGTTATTGACCGGAGACGTGTCTCGGTCATGTCTACATTGTTCTCGAACCCGTAGGGTCCGCACGCTTAAGGTTACGATGACAGTTATATTATGAGTTTATGCATTTTGATGTACCGAAGGTTGTTCGGAGTCCCGGATGTGATCACGGACATGACGAGGAGTCTCGAAATGGTCGAGACATAAAGATTGATATATTGGAATCCTATGTTTGGATATCGAAAGTGTTCCGGGTGAAATCGGGATTTTACCAGAGTACCGGGAGGATACCGGAACCCCCCGGGAGGTATATGGGCCTTAGTGGGCCTTAGTGGAAGAGAGGAGAGGTGGCCAGAGATGGGCCGCGCGCCCCTCCCCCCTTGGTCCAAATTGGACAAGGAGAGGGGGCCGGCCCCCCTTCCTCCTCTCTCTCCTCTTCCCCCCCTCCACGAATCCTATTCCAACTAGGAAAGGGGGGGAGTCCTACTCCCAGAAGGAGTAGGACTCCTCCTGGCGCGCCACACCTTGGCCGGCCGGCCCCCCTCCCTTGAACCTTTATATACGGAGGCAGGGGCACCCCTAGAGACACAAGTTGATCCACGTGATCATATTCTTAGCCGTGTGCGATGGTAGTACATCAAGATCGTCACCACGCCGTCGTCCTGACGGAACTCTTCCCCGACACTTTGCTGGATCGGAGTCCGGGGATCGTCATCGAGCTGAACGTGTGCTAGAACTCGGAGGTGCCGTAGTTTCGGTGCTTGATCGGTCGGGCCGTGGAGACGTACGACTACATCAACCAAACGCTTCCTTTGTCGATCTACAAGGGTACGTAGATCATACTCTCCCCTCTCGTTGCTATGCATCACCATGATCTTGCGTGCGCGTAGGAAATTTTTTGAAATTACTACGAAACCCAACAGTGGCATCCGAGACTAGGTTTTATATGTTGATGTTATATGCATGAGTAGAACACAAGTGAGTTGTGGGCGATATAAGTCATACTGCTTACCAGCATGTCATACTTTGGTTCAGCGGTATTATTGGACGAAGCGGCCCGGACCAACATTACGCGTATGCTTACGCGAGACCGGTTCTCCCGACGTGCTTTGCACATAGGTGGCTTGCGGGTGACAGTTTCTCCAACTTTAGTTGAACCGAGTGTGGCTACGCCCGGTCCTTGCGAAGGTTAAAACAGCACCAACTTGACAAACTATCGTTGTGGTTTTGATGCGTAGGTAAGATAGGTTCTTGCTTAAGCCCGTAGCAGCCACGTAAAACATGCAACAACAAAGTAGAGGACGTCTAACTTGTTTTTGCAGGGCATGTTGTGATGTGATATGGTCAACACATGATGCTAAATTTTGTTGTATGAGATGATCATGTTTTGTAACCGAGTTATCGGCAACTCGCAGGAGCCATATGGTTGTCGCTTTATTGTATGCAATGCAATCGCGCTGTAATGCTTTACTTTATCACTAAGCGGTAGCGATAGTCGTGGAAGCATAAGATTGGCGAGACGACAACGATGCTACGATGGAGATCAAGGTGTCACGCCGGTGACGATGGTGATCATGACGGTGCTTCGGAGATGGAGATCACAAGCACAAGATGATGATGGCCATATCATATCACTTATATTGATTGCATGTGATGTTTATCTTTTATGCATCTTATCTTGATTTGATTGACGGTAGCATTATAAGATGATCTCTCACTAAATTATCAAGAAGTGTTCTCCCTGAGTATGCACTGTTGCGAAAGTTCTTCGTGCTGAGACACCACGTGATGATCGGGTGTGATAGGCTCTACGTTCAAATACAACGGGTGCAAAACAGTTGCACACGCGGAATACTCAGGTTATACTTGACGAGCCAAGCATATACAGATATGGCCTTGGAACACGGAGACCGAAAGGTCGAGCATGAATCATATAGTAGATATGATCAACATAGTGATGTTCACCAATGAAACTACTCCATCTCACGTGATGATCGGACATGGTTTAGTTGATTTGGATCACATAATCACTTAGATGATTAGAGGGATGTCTATCTAAGTGGGAGTTCTTTAAGTAATATGATTAACTGAACCTGAATTTATCATGAACTTAGTACCTGATAGTATCTTGCTTGTTTATGTATGATTTTAGATAAATGGCCCGTGCTGTTGTTCCGTTAAATTTTAATGCGTTCCTTGAGAAAGCAAAGTTGAAAGATGATGGTAGCAATTCCACGGACTGGGTCCGTAACTTGAGGATTATCCTCATTGCTGCATAGAAGAATTACGTCCTGGAAGCACCGCTGGGTGCCAGGCCTGCTGCTAGAGCAACACCAGATGTTGTGAACGTCTGGCAGAGCAAAGCTGATGACTACTCGATAGTTCAGTGTGCCATGCTTTACGGCTTAGAACCGGGACTTCAACGACGTTTTGAACGTCATGGAGCATATGAGATGTTCCAGGAGTTGAAGTTAATATTTCAAGCAAATGCCCGGATTGAGAGATATGAAGTCTCCAATAAGTTCTATAGCTGCAAAATGGAGCAGAACAGTTCTGTCAGTGAGCATATACTCAAAATGTCTGGGTATAATAATCACTTGATTCAAATGGGAGTTAATCTTCCAGATGATTGCGTCATTGACAGAATTCTCCAATCACTGCCACCCAGCTACAAGAGCTTCGTGATGAACTATAATATGCAAGGGATGAATAATACTATTCTCGAGCTCTTCGCAATGCTGAAAGCTGCGGAGGTAGAAATCAAAAAGGAGCATCAAATGTTGATGGTCAACAAGACCACTAGTTTCAAGAAAAAGGGCAAAGGGAAGAAGAAGGGGAACTTCAAGAAGAACAGCAAGCAAGTTGCTGCTCAAGAGAAGAAACCCAAGTCTGGACCTAAGCCTGAAACTGAGTGCTTCTACTGCAAGCAGACTGGTCACTTGAAGCGGAACTGCCCCAAGTATTTGGCGGATAAGAAGGATGGCAAGGTGAACAAAGGTATATGTGATATACATGTTATTGATGTGTACCTTACTAATGCTCGCAGTAGCACCTGGGTATTTGATACTGGTTCTGTTGCTAATATTTGCAACTCGAAACAGGGACTACGGATTAAGCGAAGATTGGCTAAGGGCGAGGTGACGATGCGCGTGGGAAACGGTTCCAAAGTCGATGTGATCGCGGTCGGCACGCTACCTCTACATCTACCTTCGGGATTAATATTAGACCTAAATAATTGTTATTTGGTGCCAGCGTTAAGCATGAACATTATATCCAAATCTTGTTTGATGCGAGACGGTTATTCATTTAAATCAGAGAATAATGGTTGTTCTATTTATATGAGTAATATCTTTTATGGTCATGCACCCCTGAAGAGTGGTCTATTCTTATTGAATCTCGATAGTAGTAACACACATATTCATAATGTTGAAACCAATAGATGCAGAGTTGATAATGATAGTGCAACTTATTTGTGGCACTGCCGTTTAGGTCATATCGGTGTAAAGCGCATGAAGAAACTCCATACTGATGGACTTTTGGAACCACTTGATTATGAATCACTTGGTACTTGCGAACCGTGCCTCATGGGCAAGATGACTAAAACGTCGTTCTCCGGTACTATGGAGAGAGCAACAGATTTGTTGGAAATCATACATACAGATGTATGTGGTCCGATGAATATTGAGGCTCGTGGCGGATATCGTTATTTTCTCACCTTCACAGATGATTTAAGCAGATATGGGTATATCTACTTAATGAAACATAAGTCTGAAACGTTTGAAAAGTTCAAAGAATTTTAGAGTGAAGTTGAAAATCATCATAACAAGAAAATAAAGTTTGTACGATCTGATCGTGGAGGAGAATATTTGAGTTACGAGTTTGGTGTACATTTGAAACAATGCGGAATAGTTTCGCAACTCACGCCACCCGGAACACCACAGCGTAATGGTGTGTCCGAACATCGTAATCGTACTTTACTAGATATGGTGCGATCTATGATGTCTCTTACTTATTTACCATTATCGTTTTGGGGTTATGCTTTGGAGACGGCCGCATTCACGTTAAATAGGGCACCATCAAAATCCGTTGAGACGACGCCTTATGAACTATGGTTTGCCAAGAAACCAAAGTTGTCGTTTCTGAAAGTTTGGGGCTGCGATGCTTATGTGAAAAAGCTTCAACCTGATAAGCTCGAACCCAAATCGGAGAAATGTGTCTTCATAGGATATCCAAAGGAGACTATTGGATACACCTTCTATCACAGATCCGAAGGCAAGACATTTGTTGCTAAGTTTGAAAAGTTTCTGGAGAAGGAGTTTCTCTCGAAAGAATTGAGTGGGAGGAAAGTAGAACTTGACGAGGTAACTGTACCTGCTCCCTTATTGGAAAGTAGTGCATCACAGAAAACTGTTTCTGTGACACCTACACCAATTAGTGAGGAAGCTAATGATAATGATCATGAAACTTGAGAACAAGATACTACTGAACCTCATAGATCAACCAGAGTGAGATCCGCACCAGAGTGGTACGGTAATCCTGTTCTGGAAGTCATGCTACTAGATCATGATGAACCTACGAACTATGAAGAAGCGATGGTGAGCCCAGATTCCGCAAAATGGCTTGAAGCCATGAAATCTGAGATGGGATCCATGTATGAGAACAAAGTATGGACTTTGGTTGACTTGCCCAATGATCGCCAAGCAATTGAGAATAAATGGATCTTCAAGAAGAAGACTGACGCCGATGGTAATATTACTGTCTACAAAGCTCGACTTGTCGCAAAAGGGTTTCGGCAAGTTCAAGGGATTGACTACGATGAGACCTTCTCACCCGTAGCGATGCTTAAGTCTGTCCGAATCATGTTAGCAATTGCTGCATTTTATGATTATGAAATTTGGCAGATGGATGTCAAAACTGCATTCCTGAATGGATTTCTGGAAGAAGAGTTGTATATGATGCAACCGGAAGGTTTTGTCGATCGAAAGGGAGCTAACAAAGTGTGCAAGCTCCAGCAATCCATTTATGGACTGGTGCAAGCCTCTCGGAGTTGGAATAAACGCTTTGATAGTGTGATCAAAGCATTTGGTTTTATACAGACTTTTGGAGAAGCCTGTATTTACAAGAAAGTGAGTGGGAGTTCTGTAGCATTTCTGATATTATATGTGGATGACATATTACTGATTGGAAATGATATAGAATTTCTGGATAGCATAAAGGGATACTTGAATAAGAGTTTTTCAATGAAAGACCTCGGTGAAGCTGCTTACATATTAGGCATAAAGATCTATAGAGATAGATCAAGACGTTTAATTGGACTTTCACAAAGCACATACCTTGACAAGATTTTGAAGAAGTTCAAAATGGATCAAGCAAAGAAAGGGTTCTTGCCTGTGTTACAAGGTGTGAAGTTGAGTCGGACTCAATGCCCGACCACTGCAGAAGATAGAGAGAAGATGAAAGATGTTCCCTATGCTTCAGCCATAGGCTCTATCATGTATGCAATGCTGTGTACCAGACCTGATGTGTGCCTTGCTATAAGTCTAGCAGGGAGGTACCAAAGTAATCCAGGAGTGGATCACTGGACAGCGGTCAAGAACATCCGGAAGTACCTGAAAAGGACTAAGGATATGTTTCTCGTATATGGAGGTGACAAAGAGCTCATCGTAAACGGTTACGTTGATGCAAGCTTTGACATTGATCCTGACGATTCTAAATCGCAAACCGGATACGTGTTTACATTAAACGGTGGAGCTGTCAGTTGGTGCAGTTCTAAATAGAGCGTCGTGGCGGGATCTACGTGTGAAGCGGAATACATAGCTACTTCGGAAGCAGCGAATGAAGGACTCTGGATGAAGGAGTTCATATCCGATCTAGGTGTCATACCTAGTGCATCGGGTCCAATGAAAATCTTTTGTGACAATACTGGTGCAATTGCCTTGGCAAAGGAATCCAGATTTCACAAGATAACCAAGCACATCAAGAGATGCTTCAATTCCATCCGGGATCTAGTCCAGGTGGGAGACATAGAGATTTGCAAGCTACATACGGATCTGAATGTTGCAGACCCGTTGACTAAGCCTCTTCCACGATCAAAACATGATCAGCACCAAGGCTCCATGGGTGTTAGAATCATTACTGTGTAATCTAGATTATTGACTCTAGTGCAAGTGGGAGACTAAAGGAAATATGCCCTAGAGGCAATAATAAAGTTATTATTTATTTCCTTATATCATGATAAAAGTTTATTATTCATGCTAGAATTGTATTAACCGGAAACATAATACATGTGTGAATACATAGACAAACAGAGTGTCACTAGTATGCCTCTACTTGACTAGCTCGTTAATCAAAGATGGTTATGTTTCCTAACCTTGGACAAAGAGTTGTTATTTGATTAACGGGATCACATCATTAGTTGAATGATCTGATTGACATGACCCATTCCATTAGCTTAGCACCCGATCGTTTAGTATGTTGCTATTGCTTTCTTCATGACTTATACATGTTCCTATGACTATGAGATTATGCAACTCCCGTTTGCCAGAGGAACACTTTGTGTGCTACCAAACGTCACAACGTAACTGGGTGATTATAAAGGAGCTCTACAGGTGTCTCCAAAGGTACATGTTGGGTTGGCGTATTTCGAGATTAGGATTTGTCACTCCGATTGTCGGAGAGGTATCTCTGGGCCCTCTCGGTAATGCACATCACTTAAGCCTTGCAAGCATTGCAACTAATGAGTTCGTTGCGGGATGATGTATTACAGAACGAGTAAAGAGACTTGCCGGTAACGAGATTGAACTAGGTATAGGATACCGACGATCGAATCTCGGGAAGTAACATACCGATGACAAAGGGAACAACGTATGTTGTTATGCGGTCTGACCGATAAAAGATCTTTGTAGAATATGTAGGAGCCAATATGAGCATCCAGGTTCCACTATTGGTTATTGACCGGAGACGTGTCTCGGTCATGTCTACATTGTTCTCGAACCCGTAGGGTCCGCACGCTTAAGGTTACGATGACAGTTATATTATGAGTTTATGCATTTTGATGTACCGAAGGTTGTTTGGAGTCCCGGATGTGATCACGAACATGACGAGGAGTCTCGAAATGGTCGAGACATAAATATTGATATATTGGAAGCCTATGTTTGGATAGCGGAAGTGTTCCGGGTGAAATCGGGATTTTACCGGAGTACCGGGAGGTTACCGGATCCCCCCGGGAGGTATATGGGCCTTAGTGGGCCTTAGTGGAAGAGAGGAGAGGTGGCCAGAGATGGGCCGTGCTCCCCTTCCCCCCTTGGTCCGAATTGGACAAGGAGAGGGGGCCGGCCCCCCTTCCTCCTCTCTCTCCTCTCCCCCCCCTCCATGAATCCTATTCCAACTAGGAAAGGGGGGGAGTCCTACTCCCAAAAGGAGTAGGACTCCTCCTGGCGCGCCACACCTTGGCCGGCCGGCCCCCCTCCCTTGAACCTTTATATGCGGAGGCAGGGGCACCCCTAGAGACAGAAGTTGATCCACGTGATCATATTCTTAGCCGTGTGTGGTGCCCCCTTCCACCATAGTCCTCGATAATATTGTAGCAGTGCTTAGGCGAAGCCCTGCGACGGTAGTACATCAAGATCGTCACCACGCCGTCGTGCTGACGGAACTCTTCCCCAACACTTTGCTGGATCGGAGTCCGGGGATCGTCATCGAGCTGAACGTGTGCTAGAACTCGAAGGTGCCGTAGTTTCGGTGCTTGATCAGTCGGGCCGTGGAGACGTACGACTATATCAACCAAACGCTTCCATTGTCGATCTACAAGGGTACATAGATCATACTCTCCCCTCTCGTTGCTATGCATCACCATGATCTTGCGTGCGCGTATGAATTTTTTTGACATTACTACGAAACCCAACAGCACCTAAGGTCGGGGAAGGCTCTGATTACCAACTTGTAACGCCCTCGATGCGGCTATATCTCCTACGTGTCGAAGCACGACTTAGAGGCATAACCGCATTGGAAGCAATGTCGCAAGTAAGGTAATCTTCACAACAACCCATGTAAATAGATAATAGGGGAAAAGGTACATAGTTGGCTTACACTCGCCACGTCACACAAAGTACATGAATAACATTACAATCATCCAATACACTCATGGTCCGACTATGGCACCAAAATAAAAAGATCAACCCCAACAAGCGACATGGTCCCGATCGCCCCAACTGGGCACCACTACTGATCATCAGGGAAAGAGACATAGTAACGGCGGGAGGCTTCATCGAACTCCCACTTGAGCTCAAGCGCATCATCTGGAACGGAATCATCGGGCCCTGCATCTGGTTTGGAAGTAATCTGTGAGGCACGGGGACACAGCAATCTCGCACCCTCGCGATCAAGACTATTTAAGCTTATAGGTAAGGCAAGGTAATATGTGGAGCTGCAGCAAGCGACTAGCATACATGGTGCCTAACCTGTTCGCAAAAGAGAGCGAGAAGAGAAGGCAAGGCACGAATGAATAACTATAGAACAACCTACGGCAAACATTACTCCAACACCGTGTTCACTTCTCGGACTCCGCCGAGAAGAGACCATCACGGTAACACACGCAGTTGATTCATTTTATTTAAGTTAAGGTTCAAGTTATCTACAACCGGACATTAACAAATTCCCATCTGCCCATAACCGCGGGCACGGCTTTCGAAAGTTCAAATCCCTGCAGGGGAGTCCCAACTTAGCCCATCACAAGCTCTCATGGTCAACGAAGGATAAACCTTCTCCCGAGATATTCCGATCAGACTCGGTATCCCGGTTCTACAAGACATCCTCGACAAGAGTAAAACTAAACCAGCAACACCACCCAGATGTGCCGACAAATCCCGATAGGAGCTGCACATATCTTATTCTCAGGGCACACCGGATGAGCAAGACGTCGGGTAGGCCAGCCCAGAGTTGCCCCTGGTAGCCCCGGACATCGCTCAGTTGGACCATCACTTAGAGAAGCACTAGCCCGGGGGGTTAAAATAAAGATGACCCTTGAGTCCGCGAATCCCAAGGGAAAAAGGCTAGGTGGAAAATGGTAAAACTAATGTTGGGCATTGCTGGAAGAGTTTTATTCAAGGCGAACTGTCAAGGGGTTCCCATTATCACCCAATCGCGTAAGGAATGCAAAATCCGGGAACATAACACTGATATGACGGAAACTAGGGCGGCAAGAGTGGAACAAAACACTAGGCAAGAGGCCGAGCCTTCCACCCTTTACCAAGTATATAGATGCATTAAGATAACAAGATAATATAATGATATCCCAATAATAATAAATGTTCCAACAAGGAACGATCTCCAATCTTCACCTGCAACTAACAACGCTATAAGAGGGGCTGAGCAAAGCGGTAACATAGCCAATCAATGGTTTGCTAGGACATGGTGGGTTAGAGGTTTGACATGACAATTTGGGAGGCATGATAAGCAAGTGGTAGGCATCGTAGCATAGGCATAGCAAAAGAGCGAGCATCTAGCAAGCAAAGATAGAAGTGATTTCGAGGGTATGATCATCTTGCCTGCAAAGTTGTCAGAGTTGATTGGATCCTCGGAAGCAAACTCAACGGGCTCCTCGTTAACTAAATCGTCTCCTGGCTCTACCCAAACAAGACAAACAAGCAAAAGGAATACAATCAACCACGTGCAAAGCTCAAACAACATGATGCAACATGGTATGCTATGCGGGATGCGATATGTGATGCATATGCAAGATTTGACAAAGGATGATTGAACCTGACCTCAACTTGGAAATCCAAGAGTGCCACTGGAAAGGTGAGGTGATTTCGGTTGAAATCGATATAAGGATCACCGGAATCGGATGCACGGTTTGGAAATGGCAAGCAAAACAAGTATGGCACCGGTCTGCGATAAACAGCAATTAGCCATCTAAATGCATCAAGATAATTATTCTACAGCAATCAAACATGGAAACAAAATACATGGCAGGGATCCACTCATTATGCTTGACAAAAGATGAACACTGAGCTACGGCCAATTCATCCATTAACAGGTTCAAACAAGCATGGCAAAAGTGCAAATGATAAACATGTTTCAGACTTAGTGAAATTAACACAAGTCTGGAATTTCACATCAGGTAGCACGCTTTGGAGCATAAAAATTATATGCTACAGGAACTTAACATGGCGAAGCAATACATGACATGAAGCTACTCAAAGCACTTAACAAAAGTGACTTAGTGAAATTAACACAAGTCTAGAATTTCACATCAGGTAGCACACTTTGGAGCAAAAAAACTATATGCTACAGGAACTTAACATGGCGAAGCAATACATGACATGAAGCTACTCAAAGCACTTAAGAAAAGTCCCTTAGTGACCTTGAGCCAAAAGGGATCGGAAAATACAATTGTAAGCATGTGAACATGGCAAAAACATAATCAGATCTCAGACTTAGTGAAAAACTGGAGCATGCAAATATGTTAACGAGTAGGCATGTTTACGAGCTCGATGCACTCACTACGGAGCATGGCATGACAAACTAAGCATACACTCATCAAGAATACATATCATAGAAGTTAGGCACGGCAAGAACAACAACATAGCATGCGCGGATCAACAACAACATCCTCGGCAAAATCGCTAACAAGTAGACAATCTGCCAGGATTCACGAAATAGCAAAAGTAGAGCTCGATTGACCCAAGCTAGAGTGCTCCATAATTGCAAACAAAGACATGGATTGATAGAGCACCACAATATTAACAAATCATCCTTACTGATCATCCTCGAAAGAGGCACGGGTCACTAGGAAACAACATGAACATATGGCATATTGATAAAAACAGATCAAGGACTTGGAGAAATTCTAAGTCCCTGAAATCAGCATTAACGAATGCACTACTTTGCAAGCTTGTGCTAGTCACCACACATATTACAAAAATACATGGTAAGCACCTCTGTAAATATGGCATGGCATATAACAAAACTCATGTAGAGCTCAGGAGCATATCATGCACACATTAATCATGGCAAAATGACAAATAGCTAATTGATGCAGCAGTTCTGACAATTATCTCAAGTAGCTCTCTTCCAACAGCATTTCGGGCATCAAGATGAGCTCAGATGAAAATGATGCAATGAGGTGAAATCATGTACTCTCTGACGCGAACATTTTGATATGCTACACGCACAAATTGGAGCAACGGTGATGAAGTTCTGATGCGTCAAAGTATGCAAAATAATTAGGGTTTCAGGGAGAAAGTCAACTGAGTCTAGATCCCAGATCCAGACCGCACGGAAACCGAGGCCACCGGAGTTACTGTAACTGCCGGAGTTCGAGGTCACCGGAGGAAGGTAAGCCGGATCCGGGGCGAGGGGCTCTTCGGAGAGGGTCGGCGTGGTGCAGGCCGGTGTGGTCGCTGGAGCTCGGTCGCTGGCGAGGATGACAAGGACGACGGAGGCGGGACGGCTCAGCCGCGGCGGAGCTGCTCTAGCTGGCGAGGTTCAGCGCGGTGGCGGCGGGGTTCGGTGCCGGCGTGGGGGAAGAAGGGCGGCGCGCGGGCGGAGAGGATCGGCGTGGGGCACGGCCCGGTGGCGCAGTGGAGAGGGCCGGTCGCGGGCTTCCGCGGGCCGCAGCGGCGGCGGGCGCCGGTTGCCATGTGTTGGCTCCCGGTTGGCGGCGGCGGAGGAAGCCATGCGAGGAGAGGGAGGGGGCTAGGATTTGCCTGGGAATTTCGGGGAAGAACTATTTATAGAGGTGGAGGGAGCTAGGAGAGTCCAAATGAGGTGCGGTTTGCGGCCACGCGATCGTGATCGAACGATCTAGATGATGGAGAGGGTTTAGGTGGGTTTTGGGCCACTTTGGAGGGGTGTTGGGCTGCAACACACACGGGGCCTTCTTGGTCCCTCGGTTAACCGTTGGAGTATCAAACGAAGTCCAAATGGTACGAAACTTGACAGGCGGTCTACCGGTAGTAAACCAAGGCCGCTTGGAAAGTCTTGGTCCAATCCGGAAATGTTTAACCCCCACACATGAAAATAGGTAGAAAGGACCACCGGAGGAGATAGGAGCGCCGGAATGCAAAACAGACAACGGGGAAAATGCTCGGATGCATGAGACGAACACGTATGCAAATGCAATGCACATGATGACATGATATGAGATGCATGACAACGCCAACAACACACGGAGACAAAAACCCGAACTCGAGGAAAATAAAATAACTTAGTGCCGGAAACGGCAAGATTTGGAGATCATATAAGGTAAATTACATTCGGGGTGTTACAACACTCCACCACTACGAAAGGATCTCGTCCCGAGATCTATGACTGGAGGAACGCCGGGTACTCAGAACGGAGGTGATCCTCGCATTCCCAGGTGGCTTCACGGTCGGAATGGTGTGACCACTTGACTTTGAGGAATTTGATTGACTTATTGCGAGTCTTGCGTTCAGTCTCTTCAAGAATAGCAACGGGGTGCTCACGATAAGAAAGGTCTTCTTGGAGATTAATGTCTTCGAAGTTGACCGTGCGGTCAGGAGTCTTGAAGCACTTGCGTAGCTGAGAGACATGGAACACATCGTGCACATTTGCAAAGTTTGAAGGAAGCTCGAGTTGATAGGCGAGATCGCCTCTCTTGCTGATGATCTTGAAAGGACCCATGTATCTAGGGGCAAGCTTCCCTTTGATACCGAAGTGATGAGTACCTTTCATCGGAGAGACGCGGAGGTAAACATGGTCTCCGATCTCGAAAGCCAAATCACGGTGCTTACTATCATAGTAGCTCTTCTGGCGCGATTGCGCTGCTTTGAGGTTATCACGAATGACTTTGCACATCTCCTCTACCTTTGTGATCAAGTCATTTCCAAGAAGTTGACATTCACCGGTTTCTGACCAGTTGAGAGGAGTACGGCACTTCCTGCCATACAGAATTTCGAATGGGGCCTTGCCCGAACTTGCTTGAAAATTGTTGTTGTAGGAGAATTCGGCGTATGGAAGACAATCCTACCACTTCATACCGAAGGAGATAATGCAAGCCCTGAGCATATCTTCGAGAATCTGATTGACACGCTCAACTTGACTGCTAGTTTGAGGATGGAAAGCTGTGCTGAAGCGGATGTTGGTGCCCATGGCCTTCTGAAAAGAATCCCAAAACTTGGAGGTAAATATGCTACCACGGTCTGAAGAGATCACCTGTGGAATGCCGTGCAGAGAGACAATACGAGAGGTATAAAGATCCGCCAATTGAGCTGCAGTGATAGACTCTTTGATAGGCAGAAAGTGAGCCACTTTAGTGAGTTTGTCGATGACAACGAATATAGCATCATTGCCACGCTTGGACTTTGGAAACCCAGTCACGAAGTCCATCTCAATGTGGTCAAACTTCCATTCTGGAATGGCAAGAGGTTGGAGGAGACCAGCTGGCCTTTGGTGTTCTGCCTTCAATCTTCTGCAGACATCACATTCATTCACGAACTGAGTAATCTCGCGCTTCATTTGAGTCCACCAATAAGCCTGCTTGAGGTCCTGATACATCTTCGTACTCCCAGGGTGAATGGAGAGGAGTGAATTGTGAGCCTCATTCATGATAACTTTACGAAGGTCACCCTTGGGCACAACAATACGATCCTCGAAGAAGAGAGTATCCTTGTCATCAAGGCGATAGCACTTGTACTTGGGTTGACTCTTGGCAATACCAATCTTCACCTTCTTCACCATAGCATCAAGAAGTTGAGCCTCGCGAATCTGATCTTCCAAGGTAGGAGAGACTTGAAGGTTGGCGAGGAAACCTTGAGGAACAACTTGCAAATTGAGTTTGCGGAAAGCTTCACAAAGCTCGGGTTGGTAAGGCTTGAGAATCAGACTGTTGCAGTAAGCCTTCCTGCTCAAATCGTCAGCAATCACATTGGCCTTGCCTGGAGTATACTCAATACTCGGATTATACTCCTGAATCATTTCGACCCAATGAGTTTGCCTGAGGTTGAGATTAGGCTGAGTGAAGATGTACTTGAGACTCTTGTGGTCAGTGAAGATGTCCACTTTTCTTCCCAATAAGAGATGTCTCCAAGTCAAAAGAGCATGCACAACTGCCGCCAACTCGAGGTCATGAGTGGGGTAGTTCTTCTCGTTGGGCTTCAACTGGCGAGAGGTATAAGCCACAACTATCTTCTCTTGCATCAACACTGCACCAAGACCTTGAAGAGAGGCATTGCAGAAGACCTCGTACGGTTTGGATTCATCAGGAGGAGTCAGAACCGGAGCAGTGACCAATTTCTCTTTCAAAGTGTTGAAAGCGATGTCACATTCCGGAGACCAAACGTACTTGACGTGCTTCTGGAGAAGGTTGGAAAGAGGCTTCGCGATCTTTGAAAAGTTCTCAACGAACCTTCGACAATAGCTTGTGAGACCAAGGAAGCTGCGGAGTTGCTTCACGTTCTGAGGTGGTTCCCAATTCACAATTGCAGACACCTTCTCAGGATTCACCGCAATGCCCTTGGCAGAGATGATATGCCCAAGATAGAGAACCTCATCGAGCCAAAACTCGCACTTTGAGAACTTGGCGTAGAACTGGTGTTCCCTGAGCTTATCGAGCACCAAAAGCAAGTGCTTGGCATGATCTTCCTTGTTCTTCGAAAAGACCAGAATGTCATCGAGATAGACCAAGACAAAGTCATTTGTGTAGGCATTGAAGATGAAGTTCATCATGCGAGAGAAAGTCGGAGGAGCGTTGACAAGGCCAAAAGACATGACAGTGTATTCATATGAACCATAGCTTGTTCTGAAAGCCGTCTTGGGAATATCTTGCTCACGGATTCGAATCTGGTGATAGCCCATACGGAGATCAAGCTTGGAGAATATTTGAGAACCTTTGAGTTGTTCGAACAGCTCATTGATGTTGGGAAGTGGGTACTTGTTCTTGATAGTCTTCTTGTTCAATGGACGGTAGTCAACACAAAGTCGGTCTGTTCCATCCTTCTTCTTCACAAAAAGTACTCCACAACCCCACGGAGAAGAACTAGGTCGGATGAGACCCATTCGCTCTTGAATATCGAGTTGCTTCTTCAGATCCTTCAACTCTTCAGGTCCGAGCTTGTAAGGACGCTTGCAAACTGGTCCCGTGCCAGGCTCAAGATCGATGACGAATTCAACTGGCCAGTGCGGAGGCATTCCTGGAAGCTCTTCTGGAAAGACGTCTTGATATTCGCAAACGAATGGAATTTGAGAGATGGCATCGAGTTCACCCTTCTCATTGAGAGAAAACAGATGGATTGTATCATCGCGAGCGGCAAAGACAGTTACATCCTCAAACGAATGAGTCAATTGAATCTGCCTGGCAGAACAATCAAGATGCGCCTTGTGCTTAGAAAGCCAATCCATTCCGAGAATAAGATCAATATCCAAGTTACCAAGGACCATTGGAGAAGAAAGAAACTTGTAATCGCCCAACGTGATAGTAACATGCGTAGCCAACATTTTGGTGTTCATGAACAAACCCGGAGAAGAAACCGCTATCGGCTTAGGCAAATCAATAGTATGCACATCAT
>NC_053024.1:201356040-201464793 GCF_003073215.2 Triticum urartu | reverse complement strand
ATACAATGTTCTCCCCCTCTCTTGTGGAGATCTATTCGATGTAATCTTCTTTTTGCGGTGTGTTTGTTGAGACCGATGAATTGTGGGTTTATGATCAAGTCTATCTATGAACAATATTTGAATCTTCTCTGAATTCTTTTATGTATGATTGGTTATCTTTGCAAGTCTCCTCGAATTATCAGTTTGGTTTGGCCTACTAGATTGGTCTTTCTTGCAATGGGAGAAGTGCTTAGCTTTGGGTTCAATCTTGCAGTGTCCTTTCCCAGTGACAGTAGGGGCAGCAAGACACGTATTGTATTGTTGCCATCGAGGATTACAAGATGGTTTTTTTATCATATTGCATGAGTTTATCCCTCTACATCATGTCATCTTTCTTAAGGCGTTACTCCGTTTTCATTAACTTAATACTCTAGATGCATGCTGGTTAGCGGTCGATGAGTGGAGTAATAGTAGTAGATGCAGGCAGGAGTCGGTCTACTTGTCTCGGACGTGATGGCTATATACATGATCATACCTAGATATTCTCATAACTATGCTCAATTCTGTCAATTGCTCAACAGTAATTCGTTCACCCACCGTAGAATACTTATGCTCTTGAGAGAAGCCACTAGTGAAACCTATGGCCCCCAAGACTATCTTCATCATATTAATCTTCCAATACTTAGTTATTTCCTTTTCTTTTACTTTGCTTTTATTTTACTTTGCATCTTTATCATAAAAATACCAAAAATATTATCTTATCATATCTATCAGATCTCACTCTCGTAAGTGGCCGTGTAGGGGTTGACAACCCCTTATCGCATTGGTTGCGAGGGTTTATTTGCTTTGTGCAGGTACGAGGGACTCGCGCGTAGCCTCCTACTGGATTGATACCTTGGTTCTCAAAAACTGAGGGAAATACTTGCGCTACTTTGCTGCATCATCCCTTCCGCTTCGGGGAAAACCAACGCAATGCTCAAGAGGTAGCAAGAAGGATTTCTGGCGCCGTTGCCGGGGAGGTTCGCGCAAGTCAAGATTTGACTCCCGACAACGAGCCATTTCTGGCGCCGTTGCCGGGGAGTCTACGCAAAAGTTAATATACCAAGTACCCATCACAATCCTTATCTCCCGCATTACATTATTTGCCATTTGCCTCTCGTTTTCCTCTCCCCCACTTCACCCTTGCCGTTTTATTCGCCCTCTCTCTCTATCCTCCCTCTCTTTCTCTATTTGCTTCTTTTTGCCTGCATGCTTTTTGTTTGCTTGTGTGTTGGATTGCTTTCTTGTCACGATGGCTCAAGATAACACTAAATTGTGTGACTTTACCAATACCAACAACAATGATTTTATTAGCACTTCGATTGCGCCTCTTACCGATGCTGAATCTTGTGAAATTAATGCCGCTTTGCTGAATCTTGTCATGAAACATCCATTTTCGGCCTTCCTAGTGAAGATGTCGCTACCCATCTAAATAGCTTCGTTGATTTGTGTGATATGCAAAAGAAGAAAGATGTGGATAATGATATTGTTAAATTGAAGTTATTTCCTTTTTCGCTTAGAGATCGTGCTAAAGCTTGGTTTTCGTCTTTGCCTAAAAATAGTATTGATTCATGGAATAAGTACAAAGATGCTTTTATCTCTAAGTATTTTCCTCCCGCTATGATCATCTCCCTTAGAAACGATATTATGAATTTTAAGCAACTTGATCATGAACATGTTCCACAAGCTTGGGAGAGGATGAAATTAATGATACGTAATTGCCCTACTCATGGTTTGAATTTGTGGATGATTATACAAAATTTTTATGCCGGATTGAATTTTGCTTCTAGAAATCTTTTAGATCCGGCCGCGGGAGGCACTTTTATGGGAATCACTTTAGGAGAAGCTACTAAACTCCTAGATAATATTATGGTTAATTATTCTCAATGGCATACTGAAAGATCCACTAATAAAAAGGTGCATGCGATAGAAGAAATTAATGTTTTGAGTGGAAAGATGGATGAGCTTATGAAATTATTTGCTAGTAAAAGTGTTTCTTCTGATCCTAATGATATGCCCTTGTCTACTTTGACTGAGAATAATAATGAATCTATGGATGTGAATTTTGTTGGTAGGAACAGTTTTGGTAACAACGCGTATAGAGGAAATTTCAATCCAGGCCTTATCCTAGTAATCCCTCTAATAATTATGGTAATTCCTACAAAAATTCTTATGGAAATTATAATAAGATGCCCTCTGATTTCGAATCTAATATTAAAGAATTTATTACTTCGCAAAGGAATTTCAATGCTTTGATTGAAGAAAAATTGCTTAAGATTGATGAGTTAGCTAGGAACGTTGATAGAATTTCTCTTGATGTTGATTCTTTGAAACTTAGATCTATTCCACCTAAGCATGATATCAATGAGTCTCTCAAAGCCATGAGAATTTCCATTGATGAGTGCAAAGAAAGAACCGCTAGGATGCGTGCTAAGAAAGATGCCTTTATAAGAGCGTGTTCTTCTAGTTCCTATGAAAATAAAGATGAAGATCTAAAAGTTATTGATGTGTCCCCTATTAAATCTTTGTTTTGCAATATGAATCTTAAAAATGATGGGACTAAATATGATCCACCTTTACCTAGAAGGCATTCCAAGAATTCGTAGTTTTTAGATCTTGATGCTAAAATTGATAAAAGTGGGATTGAAGAAATTAAAACCCTAGATGTTGCTAAACCCACTATTTTGGATTTCAAGGAATTTAATTATGAAAATTTCTCTTTGATTGATTGTATTTCCTTGTGGCAATCCGTGCTAAATTCTCCTCACGCTTATAGTCAAAATAAAGCGTTCGCTAAACATATCGTTAATGCCTTGATGCAATCTTATGAAGAAAAACTTGAGTTGGAAGTTTCTATCCCTAGAAAACTTTATGATGAGAGGGAACCAACTATTAAAATTAAAATTAAAGATTATGAGTTCTATGCTTTATGTGATTTGGGTGCTAGTGTTTCCACGATTCCAAAGACTTTGTGTGATTTGTTAGGTTTCCGTGATTTTGATGATTGCTCTCTAAACTTGCACCTTGCAGATTCCACTATTAAGAAACCTATGGGAAGAATTAATGATATTATTATTGTTGCAAATAGGAATTATGTACCCGTAGATTTTATTGTTCTTGACATAGATTGCAATCCTTCATGTCCTATTATTCTTGGTAGACCTTTCCTTAGAACGATTGGTGCAATTATTGATATGAAGGAAGGAAATATTAGATTCCAATTTCCGTTAAGGAAAGGCATGGAACACTTTCCTAGAAAGAAAATTAAATTACCTTATGAATCTATTATGAGAGCCACTTATGGATTGCCTACCAAAGATGGCAATACCTAGAACTATCATTGCTTTTTATGCCTAGCTAGGGGCGTTAAACGATAGTGCTTGTTGGGAGGCAACCCAATTTTATTTTTATTCCTTGATTTTTTATCCTGTTTAGTAATAAATAATTTATCTATCCTATGTTTAGGTTGTGTTTTTTGTGTTTAATTAGTGTTTGTGCCAAGTAGAACCGTTGGGAAGACTTGGGGAAAGTCTTGATATCTTGCTGTAAAAAACAGAAACTTTAGCGCTCACGAGAAATGCTGTCATTTTTATTTGGAAAGATATATTTAGTTAATTCTTTTTTCAGATGATTAATATATAAATTACTCACGTCCAGCAATTTATTTTAGAATTTTTGGGGTTCCAGATCTTGCGCTAGCTATAGATTACTACAGACTGTTCTGTTTTTGGCAGATTCTGTTTTTCATGTGTTGTTTGCTTATTTTGATGAATCTATGGCTAGTAAGTTTATAAACCATAGAGAAGTTGTAATACAGTAGTTTTAACACAAATATAAATAAAGAATGAGTTCATTACAGTACCTTGAAGTGGTCTTTTGTTTTCTTTCGCTAACGGAGCTCACGAGATTTTCTACTTTAAGTTTTGTGTTGTGAAGTTTTCAAGTTTTGGGTAAAGATTTGATGGATTATGGAACAAGGAGTGGCAAGAGCCTAAGCTTCGGGATGCCCATGGCACCCCGAAGATAATCTAAGGACACCTAAAAGCCAAAGCTTGGGGATGCCCCGTAAGGCATCCCCTCTTTTCGTCTACTTCTATCGGTAACTTTACTTGGAGCTATATTTTTATTCACCACATGATATGTGTTTTGCTTGGAGCATCTTGTATGATTTGAGTCTTTGCTTTTTAGTTTACCACAATCATCCTTGCTGTACACACCTTTTGAGAGAGCCATACATGATTTGGAATTTGTTAGAATACTCTATGTGCTTCACTTATATCTTTTGAGTTATATAGTTTTGCTCTAGTACTTCACTTATATCTTTTAGAGCACGGTGGTGGATTTGTTTTATAGAAACTATTGATCTCTCATGCTTCACTTAGATTATTTTGAGAGTCTTAAATATCATGGTAATTTTCTTAAATTATCCTAATATGCTAGGTATTCAAGATTAGTAAAAAAATTCTTATGAGTGTTTTGAATACTAAGAGAAGTTTGATGCTTGATGATTGTTTTGAGATATGGAGGTAATAATATCAAAGTCGTGCTAGTTGAGTAGTTGTGAATTTGAGAAATTCTTGTGTTGAAGTTTGCAAGTCCCATAGCATGCACGTATGGTAAACGTTATGTAACAAATTTGAAACATGAGGTGTCCTTTGATTGTCCTCCTTATGAGTGGCGGTCGGGGACGAGCGATGGTCTTTTCCTACCAATCTATCCCCCTAGGAGCATGCGCGTATTGCTTGGTTTTTGATGACTTGTAGATTTTTTTTCAATAAGTATGTGAGTTCTTTATGACTAATGTTGAGTCCATGGATTATGCGCACTCTCACCCTTCCATCATTGCTAGCCTCTTCGGTACCATGCATTGCCCTTTCTCATATTGAGAGTTGGTGCAAACTTCGCCGGCGCATCCAAGCCCCGTGATATGATACGCTCTTTCACACATAAACCTCCTTATATCTTCCTCAAAACAGCCACCATACCTACCTATTATCGCATTTCCATAGCCATTCCGAGATATATTGCCATGCAACTTTCCACCATTCCGTTTATCATGACACATTTATCATTGTCATATTGCTTAGCATGATCATGTAGTTGACATAGTATTTGTGGCAAAGCCACCATTCATAATTCTTTCATACATGTCACTCTTGGTTTATTGCATATCCCGGTACACCGTTGGAGGCATTCATATAGAGTCATCTTTTGTTCTAGCATCGAGTTGTAATCATTGAGTTGTAAATAAATAGAAGTGTGATGATCATCATTTTCTAGAGCATTGTCCCAAGTGAGGAAAAAAAAAAAGAAGAGAAAGGCCATAAAAAAGAGAAAGGCCTAAAAATGAGAGAAAAAGAGAGAAGGGACAATGTTACTATCCTTTGCCACACTTGTGCTTCAAAGTAGCACCATAATCTTCATGATAGAGAGTCTTTTGTTTTGTCACTTTCATATACTAGTGGGAAATTTTCATTATAGAACTTGTCTTGTATATTCTAACAATGGGCCTCCTCAAGTGCCCTAGGTATTCGTGAGCAAGCAAGTTGGATGCACACCCACTTAGTTTCTTTTGTTGAGCTTTCATACATTTATAGCTCTAGTGCATCCGTTGCATGGCAATCCCTACTCCTTGCATTAACATCAATCGATGGGCATCTCCATAGCCCATTGATTAGCCTCGTTAATGTGAGACTTTCTCCTTTTTTGTCTTCTCCACATAACCCCCATCATCATATTCTATTCCACCCACAGTGCTATATCCATGGCTCGCACTCATATATTGCGTGAAAGTTTATAGGTTTGAGATTAATAAAGTATGAAACAATTGCTTGGCTTGTCATCGGGGTTGTGCATGATGAGAGCATTCTTGTGTGACGAAAATGGAGCATGACTAAACTATATGATTTTATAGGGATGAACTTTCTTTAGCCATGTTATTTTGAGAGGACATAATTTCTTAGTTAGTATGCTTGAAGTATTATTATTTTATGTCAATATGAACTTTTATCTTGAATCTTTCAGATCTGAATATTCATACCACAATTAAGAAGAATTACATTAAAATTATGCCAAGTAGCACTCCGCATCAAAAATTCTGTTTTTATCATTTACCTACTCGAGGACGAGCATGAATTAAGCTTGGGGATGCTTGATACGTCTCCAACGTATCTATAATTTTTGATTGCTCCATGCTATATTATCTACTGTTTTGGACATTATTGGGCTTTATTATCCACTTTTATATTATTTTTGGTACTAAACTATTAACCGGAGGCCCAGCTCAGAATTTTTGTTTTTTGCCTATTTTAGGGTTTCGAACAAAATGAATATCAAGCGGAGTCCAAACGGAATGAAACCTTCGGGAACGTGATTTTCTCACCAAACATGATCCGTGAGACTTGGACCCTACGTCAAGAAACAAAGGAGGAGGCCACGAGGTAGGGGCGCGCCTACCCCCCCCCCCCCAAGCATGCCCTCCACCCTCGTGGGCCCCCTATTGCTCCACCGACGTACTCCTTCCTCCTATATATACCTACGTACCCGCAAACGATCAGATACGGAGCCAAAAACCCAATTCCACCGGCGCAACTTTTTGTATCCACGAGATCCCATCTTGGGGCCTGTTCCGGAGCTCCGCCGGAGGGGGTATCCATCACGAAGGGCTTCTACATCAACACCATAGCCCCTCCGATGAAGTGTGAGTAGTTCACCTCAGACCTACGGGTCCATAGTTATTAGCTAGATGGCTTCTTCTCTCTTTTTGGATCTCAATACAATGTTCTCCCCCTCTCTTGTGGAGATCTATTCGATGTAATCTTCTTTTTGCGGTGTGTTTGTTGAGATCGATGAATTGTGGGTTTATGATCAAGTCTATCTATGAACAATATTTGAATCTTCTCTGAATTCTTTTATGTATGATTGGTTATCTTTGCAAGTCTCCTCGAATTATTGTTTGGTTTGGCCTACTAGATTGGTCTTTCTTGCAATGGGAGAAGTGCTTAGCTTTGGGTTCAATCTTGCGGTGTCCTTTCGCAGTGACAGTAGGGGCAGCAAGGCACGTATTGTATTGTTGCCATCGAGGATAACAAGATGGGGTTTTCATCATATTGCATGAGTTTATCCCTCTACATCATGTCATCGTGCTTAAGGAGTTACTCTGTTTTCATTAACTTAATACTCTAGATGCATGCTGGATAGCGGTCGATGAGTGGAGTAATAGTAGTAGATGCAGGCAGGAGTCGGTCTACTTGTCTCAGACGTGATGCCTATATACATGATCATACCTAGATATTCTCATAACTATGCTCAATTCTGTCAATTGCTCAACAGTAATTTGTTCACCCACCGTAGAATACTTATGCTCATGAGAGAAGCCACTAGTGAAACCTATGGCCCCTCGAGTCTATCTTCATCATATTAATCTTCCAATACTTAGTTATTTCCTTTGCTTTTATTTTACTTTGCAACTTTATCATAAAAATACCAAAAAATATTATCTTATCATATCTATCAGATCTCACTCTCGTAAGTGGCCGTTTAGGGATTGACAACCCCTTATCGCGTTGGTTGCGAGGATTTATTTGCTTTGTGCAGGTACGAGGGACTCGCGCATAGCCTCCTACTGGATTGATACCTTGGTTCTCAAAAACTGAGGGAAATACTTACGCTACTTTGCTGCATCATCCCTTCCTCTTCGGGGAAAACCAACGCAGTGCTCAAGAGGTAGCAGTGATCATATCATTGGAGTAAAAGATTTCATATTTGACAAGGATAGACTTTGTAGTGCTTATCAGGCAGGAAAACAAGTTGGAGGGAGTCACCCCGTGAAGAACATCATGACCATGAGAAGACCACTCGAGCTACTTCACATGGATCTCTTTGGTCCCAATGCCTACAAGAGTCTCGGTGGTAACTCATTGGTCTAGTCATAGTCGATATTTTTTCACAATTTACATGGGTGTGCTTTCTTGATGATAAATTGCAGGTCCAAAAGATCTTCAAAAACTTCGCTAGGAAGGCCCAAAATCAATTTGACATGAAGATCAATAAGGTTCGAAGTGACAACGTAACGGAGTTCAAGAACGCAAATGTGGATACCTTTCTTGACGAAGAAGGGATTTCACATGAGTTCTCGGCTACGTACATGCCTCAACAAAATGGAGTTGTTGAGAGGAAGAACCGGAGTCTTATTGAGATGGCAAGAACGATGCTTGATGAGTACAAGACTCCAAAACACTTTTGGGCGGAAGCGGTTGAGACAGCTTGTCATGCAACAAATCGTTTGTATCTTCACAAGCTACTCGACAAGACGGCATACGAGCTCCTCACCGGTAACAAACCCCAAGTTGGATACTTTCGAGTATTCGGCTCAAAGTGCTACATTCTTGATAAGCATCATCGTTCTAAATTTGCTCCTAAATCTCATGAAGGTTTCCTACTTGGTTATGGCTCAAACTCTCACACTTACTGTGTCTACAACAATTTCACCCGAAAGGTTGAAGAGATGGTAGATGTGAAGTTTGATGAATCTAACGGCTCGCAAGTAGAGCAATTGCCAATTGATGTAGGAGACAAAGACCCTTCGGAAGCAATCCAAGACTTGTCTATTGGCAAGATTCGTCCAATGGAGGTGAAGGAGAGTACCTCGTCCGTCCAAGTGGAAGCTTCCACCTCACGACAAGGTGAACCAAGAGTTGATACGGAAGCATCCACAAGTGGGACACACCAAGACGAAGAAAATGAGGAAGTACACAAAGATGAACATCAACAACCTCCTTCTCCACCACGACAAGAGAACGACAACGTAAACAATGAAGAATGCCAAGAAGAAGAACAAGATGAAGAGGATGTTCCACCCTGAGCCAAGCAAAAGCTCCCACGAGTTCGAGCAAGAGTCGCCAAACACCATCCCGTCGAGCAAATCTACAATGATATCCAAACCGGGAGAATCACTCGCTCTAAAACTCGTTTGGCTAACTTTTGTGAACATTATTCATTCATCTCTAGCATTTAACATATGAAGGTTGAATAAGCATTGGAAGACCCAAATTGGATAAACACCATGCTTGAAGGGCTACACAACTTTGAGAGAAATCAAGTGTGGACATTGGTTGAGAAGCCCGACAACAACCACAACATCATCGATACCAAATGGGTGTTTCGCAACAAGTAATATGAAGATGGACAAGTTGTTCGCAATAAAGCACGTCTAGTCTCCCAAGGCTACACTCAAGTCGAAGGTATGGACTATGGTGAGACATATGCCCCCGTTGCTAGACTTGAGTCCATTCGCATCTTACTTGCTTATGCTAATCGCCATGATATCACCTTGTACCAAATGGACATTAAAAGTGCTTTTTTAAATAGTGAAATTGAGGAGGAAGTTTATGTTAAGCAACCTCCCGGCTTTGTCAATCCTAAGAAACCTAATCATGTTTATAAACTTCACAAAGCTCTTTATGGTCTTAAACAAGCTCCTAGAGCGTGGTATAAATGCTTGACCAAGTTCCTTATTGAAAAAGGCTTTGAAATTGGAAAAATAGATTCTACTCTTTTTACTAAAAGGGTTAATAGAGAACTATTTGTGTGCCAAATTTATGTTGATGATATAATATTTGGTTCTACTAACCCTCATTTTAGTGAGAAGTTTGGAAAGTTAATGTCGGAGAAGTTTGAGATGTCTATGATGAGTGAACTCAAATTCTTTATTGGTTTGCAAATCAAACAAACTAAGGAAGGTACCTTTGTATCTCAAACAAAGTACACCAAGGACTTATTCAAGAAGTTCAACATGCAAGAATGCAAAGGTATGACTACACCCATGCCTACTGGTGGACATCTTGACTTGACTAAGGATGGTGAACCGGTTGATCAAAAAGTTTATCGCTCTATGATTGGTTCATTGTTATATCTATGTGCCTCTTGTCCCGATATTATGCTAACTGTGTGCATGTGTGCACGATATCAAGCGGCTCCTAAAGAATGTCATCTTAAGGCTGTGAAAAGGATAGTGAGATACTTAATACACACACCAAATTTTGGCATTTGGTATCCTAAGAGGTCTTCTTTCAATCTTGTTGGTTACTCCAATTCGGACTATGCCGGAGACAAGGTTGATAGAAAGTCCACTTTGGGTACTTGTCAATTTCTTGGTAGATCACTTGTGTCTTGGTCCTCCAAGAAACAAAACTCGGTATCCTTATCCACCGCCGAAGCGGAATACATTGCCGCTGGTTCATGTTGTGCTCAATTACTTTGGATGTCCCAAACTCTTAAAGATTATGGGATATATGTGAAACATGTTCCATTGCTTTGTCGCAATGAAAGTGCTATCAAGATTGCTCACAATCCCGTGCAATATTCTCGAACTAAGCATATTGAAGTTCGTCATCATTTCATTCGAGGTCACGTTGCCAAATGGGACATTGATCTTAAGCATGTTCGTACCGATAAGCAATTGGCAGATATATTCACCAAACCGCTTGATGAGAAAGTCTTTTGCAATTTGAGAGGAGAATTGAACATCATCGATGCTTCAAACGTGGAGTAGAAACTCCATTTGGATACATGCAAGGCATGAGCCTTTGACTAATCCTTGATATTTCTTTCATGATGCTATTTATATGTCTTGGATATACTTGTTGGGGAACGTAGCAGAATTTTAAAAAAATTCTACGCATCACCAAGATCAATCTATGGAGTTATCTAGCAACGAGGGGAAGGGGAGTGCATCTACATACCCTTGTAGATCGCACGCGGAAGCGTTCAAGAGAACGGGGTTGATGGAGTCGTACTCGTCGTGATCCAAATCACCGATGACCGAGCGCCGAACGGACGGCAACTCCGCGTTCAACACACGTACGGTTGGGAAGACGTCTCCTCCTTCTTGATCCAGCAAGGGGGAAGGATAGGTTGATGGAGATCCAGCATCACGACGGCGTGGTGGTGGAAGCAACAGCGATCTCGGCAGGGCTTCGCCATGCTCAGCGAGAGGGAGAGGTGTCATGGAAGGGAGAGGGAGGCGCCAGGGGCTAGGGTGCGGCTGCCATCCCTCCCCCCCCCCACTATATATAGGGCCCCTAGGGGGGCGGCCCTAGAGACTGAATCTCAAGGGGGGGCGGCGGCCAAGCGGGTGGCTTGCCCCCCAAGCCAAGTGGGGCGCCCCCCACCCCTAGGGTTTCCAACCCTAGGCGCAGGGGGAGGCCCAAGGGGGGCGCACCAGCCCACCAGGGGCTGGTTCCCTTCCCCACTTCAGCCTATGGGGCCCTCCGGGATAGGTGGCCCCACCCGGTGGACCCCCGGGACCCTTCTGGTGGTCCCGGTACAATACGGTGACCCCCAAAACTTTCCCGATGGCCGAAACTG
Organism: Triticum urartu; assembly: GCF_003073215.2. NCBI lineage: Eukaryota > Viridiplantae > Streptophyta > Magnoliopsida > Poales > Poaceae > Triticum > Triticum urartu. Next base: position 201,453,408 of record NC_053024.1, on the reverse strand, counting down.
GACTTCCTATATATAATTCTTCATCTTCGGACCATTCCGGAACTCCTCGTGACGTCCGGAATCTCATCCAAGACTCTGAACAACTTTCGGGTTACCGCATAATAATATCTCTACAACCCTAGCATCACCGAACCTTAAGTGTGTAGACCCTACGGGTTTGGGAGACACGCAGACATGACCGAGACGACTCTCCGGTCAATAACCAACAGCGGGATCTGGATACCCATGTTGGCTCCCACATGCTCCTCGATGATCTCATCGGATGAACCACGATGTCGAGGATTCAATCAATCCCGTATACAATTCCCTTTGTCAATCGGTACGTTACTCGCCCAAGACTCAATCGTCGGTATCTCAATACCTCGTTCAATCTCGTTACCGGCAAGTCACTTTACTCGTACCGTAATGCATGATCCCGTGATCAACCACTTGGTCACATTGAGCTCATTATGATGATGCATTACCGAGTGGGCCCAGAGATACCTCTCCGTCATACGGAGTGACAAATCCCAGTCTTGATTCGTGTCAACCCAACAGACACTTTCGGAGATACCCGTAGTGCACCTTTATAGTCACCCAGTTACGTTGTGACGTTTGGCACACCCAAATCACTCCTACGGTATCCGGGAGTTGCACAATCTCATGGTCTAAGGAAATGATACTTGACATTCGGAAAAGCTCTAGCAAACGAACTACACGATCTTTGAGATATGCTTAGGATTAGGTCTTGTCCATCACATCATTCTCCTAATGATGTGATCCCGTTATCAATGACATCTAATGTCCATAGTCAGGAAACCATGAATATCTTTTGATCAACAAGCTAGTCAACTAGAGGCTCACTAGGGACGTGTTGTGGTCTATGTATTCACACATGTATTACGATTTCCGGATAACACAATTATAGCATGAAGAATAGACAATTATCATGAACAAGGAAATATAATAATAACCATTTTATTATTGCCTCTAGGGCATATTTCCAACAGTCTCCCACTTGCACTAGAGTCAATAATCTAGTTACATTGTGATGAATCAAACACCCATAGAGTTCTGGTGTTGATCATGTTTTGCTCTAGGGAGAGGTTTAGTCAACGGATCTGCTACATTCAGGTCCGTATGTACTTTACAAATATCTATGTCTCCATTTTGAACACTTTCACGAATGGAGTTGAAGCGACGCTTGATATGCCTGGTCTTCCTGTGAAACCTGGGCTCCTTGGCAAGGGTGATAGCTCCAGTGTTGTCACAGAAGAGAGTCATCGGGCCCGGCGCATTGGGAATGACTCCTAGGTCAGTAATGAACTCCTTCACCCAAATTGCTTCTTGTGCTGCCTCCGAGGCTGCCATGTACTCTGCTTCACATGTAGATCCCGCCACAACGCTTTGCTTGCAACTGCACCAACTGATTGCCCCACCATTCAAAATATACATGTATCCGGTTTGTGACTTGGAGTCATCTAGATCTGTGTCGAAGCTAGCATCGACGCAACCCTTTACCATGAGCTCTTCGTCACCTCCATAAACAAGAAACATATCCTTAGTCCTTTTCAGGTACTTCAGGATGTTCTTGACCACTGTCCAGTGTTCCATGCCGGGATTACTTTGGTACCTTCCCACCAAACTTACGGCAAGGTTTACATCAGGTCTGGTACACAGCATAGCATACATGATAGACCCTATGGCCGAGGCATAGGGGACGACACTCATCTTTTCTCTATCTTCTGCCGTGGTCGGGCATTGAGCCGTGCTCAATCTCGTACCTTGCAACACAGGCAAGAACCCCTTCTTTGACTGATCCATATTAAACTTCTTCAATATCTTGTCAAGGTACGTACTCTGTGAAAGAATGAGGCGTCTCGATCTATCTCTATAGATCTTGATGCCTAATATGTAAGCAGCTTCTCCAAGATCGTTCATTGAAAAACACTTGTTCAAGTAGGCCTTTATGCTTTCCAAGAATTCTATATCATTTCGCATCAACAGTATGTCATCCACAGACAATATGAGAAATGCTACAGAGCTCCCACTCACTTTCTTGTAAATGCAGGCTTCTCCATAAGTCTGCGTAAACCCAAACGCTTTGATCATCTCATCAAAACGAATGTTCCAACTCCGAGAGGCTTGCACCAGCCCATAGATCGAGCATTAGAGCTTGCACACCTTGTCAGCATTCTTAGGATCGAGAAAACCTTCCGGCTGCATCATATACAATTCTTCCTTAAGGAAACCATTAAGGAATGCCGTTTTGACGTCCATTTGCCATATCTCATAATCATAGAATGCGGCAATTGCTAACATGATTCGGACGGACTTCAGCTTCGCTACGGGTGAGAAAGTCTCATCGTAGTCAACCCCTTGAACTTGTCGATAACCCTTAGCGACAAGCCAAGCTTTATAGATGGTTACATTACCATCTGCATCTGTCTTCTTCTTAAAGATCCATTTATTTTCTATGGCTGGCCGATCATTGGGCAAGTCAGTCAAAGTCCATACTTCGTTTTCATACATGGATCCTATCTCGGATTTCATGGCTTCCAGCCATTTGTCGGAATCTGGGCCCGCCATCGCTTCTTCATAGTTCGAAGGTTCACCATTGTCTAACAACATGATTTCCAGGACAGGGTTGCCGTACCACTCTGGTGCGGAACGTGTCCTTGTGGACCTACGAAGTTCAGTAGCAACTTAATCTGAAGTTTCATGATCATCATCATTAACCTAGTCGGTGCAGGCACCTCAGGAACATTTTCTTGAGCTGCGCCACTCTCCGGTTCAAGAGGCAATACTTCATCAAGTTCTACTTTCCTCCCACTTACTTCTTTTGAGAGAAACTCTTTCTCTAGAAAGGATCCATTCTCGGCAACAAAGATCTTGCCTTCGGATCTGAGGTAGAAGGTATACCCAATAGTTTCTTTAGGGTATCCTATGAAGACGCATTTTTCCGACTTGGGTTCGAGCTTTTCAGGTTGAAGTTTCTTGACATAAGCATCGCATCCCCAAACTTTTAGAAACGATAGCTTAGGTTTCTTCCCAAACCATAATTCATACGGTGTCATCTCAAAGGATTTCGACGGAGCCCTATTTAAAGTGAATGCGGCAGTCTCTAAAGCATAGCCCCAAAATGACAGTGGTAGATCGGTAAGAGACATCATAGATCGCACCATATCCAATAGAGTGCGATTACGACGTTTGGACACACCATTACGCTGAGGTGTTCCAGGCGGTGTGAGTTGTGAAACTATTCCACATTTCCTTAAGTGCATGCCAAATTCGTGACTCAAGTATTCTCCCCCACGATCTGATCGCAAGAACTTGATTTTCCTGTCACGTTGATTCTCAACCTCACTCTGAAATTCCTTGAACTTTTCAAAGGTCTCAGACTTGTGTTTCATTAAGTAGACATACCCATATCTACTCAAGTCATCAGTGAGGGTGAGAACATAACAATAGCCACCGTGAGCCTCAACACTCATTGGACCGCACACATCAGTATGTATGATTTTCGATAAGTTGGTTTCTTGCTCCATTGTTCCTGAGAACGGAGTCTTGGTCATTTTACCCATGAGGCATGGTTCGCACGTGTCAAATGATTCGTAATCAAGAGACACCAAAAGTCCATCTGCATGGAGCTTCTTCATGCGTTTGACACCTATGTGACCAAGGCGGCAGTGCCACAAGTATGTGGGACTATCATTATCAACCTTACATCTTTTGGTATTCACACTATGAATATGTGTAACATTACACTCGAGATTCATTAAGAATAAACCATTCACCATCGGGCATGACCATAAAACATATTTCTCATATAAATAGAACAACCATTATTCTCGGATTTAAATGAGTAGCCATCTTGAATTAAACGAGATCCTGATACAATGTTCATGCTCAAAGCTGGCACTAAATAGCAATTATTGAGGTTTAAAACTAATCCCGTAGGTAAATGTAGAGGTAGCGTGCCGACGGCAATCACATCGACCTTGGAACCATTCCCGACACGCATCGTCACCTTGTCCTTCGCCAGTCTCCGCTTATTCCGCAGCTCCTGCTTTGAGTTACAAATGTGAGAAACCGCACCGGTATCAAATACCCAGGAGCTACTATGAGTACCGGTAAGGTACACATCAATTACATGTATATCACATATACCTTTAGTGTTGCCGGCCTTCTTGTCCGCTAAGTATTTGGGGCAGTTCCGCTTCCAGTGACCACTTCCCTTGCAATAAAAACACTCAGTCTCGGGCTTGGGTCCATTCTTTGGCTTCTTCCCGGCAGCTTGCTTACCGGATGCGGCAACCCCCTTGCCGTCCTTCTTGAAGTTCTTCTTACCCTTGCCTTTCTTAAACTTAGTGGTTTTATTCACCATCAACACTTGATGTTCCTTTTTGATCTCCACCTCTGCTGATTTCAGCATTGAATATACTTCAGGAATGGTCTTTTCCATCCCCTGCATATTGAAGTTCATCACAAAGCTCTTGCAGCTCGGTGGAAGCAACTGAAGGATTCTGTCAATGACCGCGTCATCCGGGAGATTAACTCCCAGCTGAGTCAAGCGGTGCAACCCAAACATTTTGAGTATGTGCTCACTGACAGAACTATTTCCCTCCATCTTACAACTGAAGAACTTGTCGGAGACTTCATATCTCTCGACCCGGGCATGAGCTTGGAAAACCATTTTCAGCTCTTCGAACATCTCATATGCTCCATGTTGCTCAAAACGCTTTTGGAGCCCCGGTTCTAAGTTGTAAAGCATGCCGCACTGAACGAGGGAGTAATCATCAGCACGTGACTGCCAAGCATTCATAACGTCTTGGTTCTCTGGGATGGGTGCGTCACCTAGCGGTGCTTCTAGGACATAATCTTTCTTGACAGCTATGAGGATGATCCTCAGGTTCTGGACCCAGTCCGTATAGTTGCTGCCATCATCTTTCAGCTTGGTTTTCTCTAGGAACGTGTTGAAGTTGAGGGCAACATTAGCGTGGGCCATTTGATCTACAAGACATATTGTAAAGATTTTAGACTAAGTTCATGATAATTAAGTTCATATAATCAAATTATTCAATGAACTCCCACTCAGATAGGCATCCCTCTAGTCATCTAAGTGAAACATGATCCGAGTCAACTAGGCCGTGTCCGATCATCACGTGAGACGGACTAGTTAACATCGATGAACATCTTCATGTTGATCGTATCTTCTATACGACTCATGCTCGACCTTTCGGTCTTCCGTGTTCCGAGGCCATGTCTGTACATGCTAGGCTCGTCAAGTCAACCTAAGTGTATTGCGTGTGTAAATCTGGCTTACACCCGTTGTATTCGAACGTTAGAATCTATCACACCCGATCACCACGTGGTGCTTCGAAACAACGAACCTTCGCAACAGTGCACAGTTAGGGGGAACACTTTCTTGAAATTATTACGAGGGGTCATCTTATTTAAGCTACCGTCGTTCTAAGCAAATAAGATGTAAAACATGATAAACATCACATGCAGTCAAACAGTGACATGATATGGCCAATATCATTTGCTCCTTTTGATCTCCATCTTTGGGGCGCCATGATCATCATCGTCACCGGCATGACACCATGATCTCCATCATCGTGTCTTCATGAAGTTGTCTCGTCATCTATTACTTCTACTACTATGGCTAATGGTTTAGCAATAAAGTAAAGTAATTACATGACGTTTATGTTGACATGCAGGTCATAAATAAATTAAGACAACTCATATGGCTCCTGTCGGTTGTCATACTCATCGACATGCAAGTCGTGATTCCTATTACAAGAACATGATCAATCTCATACATCACATATATCATTCATCACATCCTTTTGGCCATATCACATCACACGGCACATGCTGCAAAAACAAGTTAGACGTTCTCTAATTGTTGTTGCAAGTTTTTACGTGGCTGCTATAGGTTTCTTAGCAAGAACGCTTCTTACCCACGCCAAAACCACAACGTGATATGCCAATTTGTATTTACCCTTCATAAGGACCCTTTTCATCAAATCCGATCCGACTAAAGTGGGAGAGACAGACACCCGCTAGCCACCTTATGCAACTAGTGCATGTCAGTCGGTGGAACCAGTCTCACGTAAGCGTACGTGTAAGGTCGGTCCGGGCCGCTTCATCCCACGATGCCACCAAATCAAGATAAGACTAGTAACGGCAAGTAAATTGACAATATTGACGCCCACAACTGCTTTGTGTTCTACTCGTGCATAGAAACTACGCATAGACCTAGCTCATGATGCCACTGTTGGGGAACGTAGCAGAATTTAAAAAAAAATCTACGCATCACCAAGATCAATCTATGGAGTTATCTAGCAACGAGGGAAAGGGGAGTGCATCTACATACCCTTGTAGATCGCGTGCGGAAGCGTTCAAGAGAACGGGGTTGATGGAGTCATACTCGTCGTGATCCAAATCACCGATGACCGAGCGCCAAACGGACGGCACCTCCGCGTTCAACACACGTATGGTTGGGAAGACGTCTCCTCCTTCTTGATCCAGCAAGGGGGAAGGAGAGGTTGATGGAGATCCAGCAGCACGACGGCGTGGTGGTGGAAGCAACGGCGATCTCGGCAGGGCTTCGCCAAGCTCAGCGAGAGGGAGAGGTGTCACGGGAGGGAGAGGGAGGCGCCAGGGGCTAGGGTGCAGCTGCCCTCCCTTCCCCCCCCCACTATATATAGGGCCCCTAGGGGCACACCGGCCCTAGAGATTGAATCTCAAGGGGGGCGGCCAAGGGGGTGGCTGGCCCCCCAAGCCAAGTGGGGCGCCCCCCACCCCTAGGGTTTCCAACCCTAGGCGCAGGGGGAGGCCCAAGGGGGGGAGCACCAGCCCACCAGGGGCTGGTTCCCTTACCCACTTCAGCCCATGGGGCCCTCCGGGATAGGTGGCCCCACCCGGTGGACCCCCGGGACCCTTTCGGTGGTCCCGGTACAATACGGTGACCCCCGAAACTTTCCCGATGGCCGAAACTGGACTTCCTGTATATAATTCTTCACCTCCGGACCATTCCGGAACTCCTCCTGACATCCGGGATCTCATCCGGGACTCCGAAAAACTTTCGGGTTACCGCATACTAATATATCTACAACCCTAGCATCACCGAACCTTAAGTGTGTAGACCCTACGGGTTCGGGAGACACGCAAACATGACCGAGACGACTCTCCGGTCAATAACCAACAGCGGGATCTGGATACCCATGTTGGCTCCCACATGCTCCTCGATGATCTCATCGGATGAACCACGATGTCGAGAATTCAGTCAATCCCTTATACAATTCCCTTTGTCAATTGGTACGTTACTCGCCCGAGACTCGATCGTCGGTATCCCAATACCTCGTTCAATCTCGTTACCGGCAAGTCACTTTACTCATACCGTAATGCATGATCCCGTGATCAACCACTTGGTCACATTGAGCTCATTATGATGATGCATTACCGAGTGGGCCCAGAGATACCTCTCCGTCATACGGAGTGACAAATCCCGGTCTCGATTCGTGCCAACCCAACAGGCACTTTCGGAGATACCCGTAGTGCACCTTTATAGTCACCCAGTTATGTTGTGATGTTTGGCACACCCAAAGCACTCCTACGGTATCTAGGAGTTGCACAATCTCATGGTCTAAGGAAATGATACTTCACATTCGGAAAAGCTCTAGCAAACGAACTACACGATCTTTGAGCTATGCTTAGGATTGGGTCTTGTCCATCACATCATTCTCCTAATGATGTGATCTCATTATCAATTACATCTAATGTCCATAGTCAAGAAACCATGACTATCTTTTGATCAACGATCTAGTTAACTAGAGGCTCACTAGGGACGTGTTGTGGTCTATGTATTCACACATGTATTACGATTTCCGGATAACACAATTATAGCATGAAGAATAGACAATTATCATGAACAAGGAAATATAATAATAACCATTTTATTATTGCCTCTAGGGCATATTTCCAACAATACTTGCACCCTTGCATGCTACCTAACCCTTGTAGGTACTTGAATGAATCTAAATCCATGAGATTGCAACTCACTCATATCTTGAGCAATTTCTACATCACCAAGTCTCTACACAATGGTGGTTGAAGTCAAGGAATCACGAAACCCTTCAAACATATCCTTTGACAAATTCTACATTAAGTTTTATGATTGTCATCTTGGATATACAAGTGCTCTTCCTTGCAAAGCTAACCCATGTAGGAAGATGAACTCGAATTCCAAATGGTGCTCCCAACTCTTGATGAGCTACATCAACCTTGAGCAACCCACACAAGTTCAACTACATGATCAAGATCAACACCGCCACCCAAGGTATGTTATTCCATCTTAGAAAAGCTTTACTCCAAGACATGGATCAAAGCAACTCAACAAGATGTGAATACATCAAGATGCTTAAACGAAAAATGGTAACCCCATTTTGAGCTTAAACGATGAGTATGACCTATGATCAAGTGTCCTCACTTGACCCCTAAGTCAATATACTCTAACATACGTGACTTTGTCGCCGACCAATTCTAGATGAAGTTCTCTTGTGTTTCTCTGTGCTCTTGCATTTGTCTCGTGCATATTTACTTCCCGTTTCAAAAAAACTTCATCTAGATTTCCTTTCTGTTTATTTGTGTTATGCATTCCTTGCATCCAATTCATTGCAAATCTTTCAGCAAATTCCTTGCAAATCCTTGTGAGATTTTACCTGCCTAGTGAGCTGAGGTGACAAGTGTTTTCACTGTGATGAACTCGGTCACACCGATTTGTTTCCTTCGGTCCAACCAAATTCTTTCAGCGCCACCGAAGTATACAACTCGGTGCCACCGATTCCACTACAGGAAAGACAGCTTACCACTTGATTCTTGCATTCTTTTTGCTCCGGCTCCACTCAGTGATTCTTGTCCTCTACCAGCATCACATTCGACTTGCTGCTTTGCTTTGTGACTCAAGGACCAAACCCATTTGTAACAGAAATCCAGAAGAAAGCTTCTTGGAAATTGATGTCAAAGGGGGAGAGAGAGATCACATCAAAGCTTAATCATTTCTATAGGGGGAGAGAATACTCAGGGGAGAGTGTAAGAAACCCCAGATGCTTGGTGTTCAAGAGGAGAGAAGTCACATGTCTTTAAGAGGGGAAAGACATGTTCATATTTGATTGTTTGCATTAGCTCTGTTTCTTTTCTTTGCTCTAATTTTCCGTTCCCTATCTTCTCCCAGTATCCCATGCAAGATTCAGGGGGAGCAAGACATCTAAGGGAAGGAAATCCTTGAATTCATTGCACATATTTACCTTTGGGGACATGTCTATAACCAATAGAGTACTCAGTACTCACTCTCTACATGTCATCCCAGTCTTGGTACTCTTGTGGTTTCTTTTGTTCGCTCTGGCTAGTAGGTGTATCCGTGTTATCTAACCTTGTTTACTCAGGTTCATTCCTTCCTAAGACAACTCAAGACCACAAGGTAAGTATATGCATCACAGTCATGTGTATGAGGATTTCTTGCTGTTTTACATATTGTTTGCAAGAAGGACTCATGACCATGAAGGTACATTTCCCATATTCACATCATTTGCTCTGATGCATATAGCCAAGATACATGTAACACATTGCTTACTCTGTCATGCTTATGCATTCACATGCTCCTATATTCCATATTTACATGTTTGCATACAAGTAGGGGGAGCCTATGCATGTTACATGTCTTTCCAAAGCTTTACTTGTTATTCTCTATATCTTTATCTAAAGCTTTGATGTATGCTGTCATCAATTACCAAAAAGGGGGAGATTGAAAGCACAAGTGTTCCCTGGGTGATTTTGGTAATTAATGTCAACATATCTCTTGTTGGACTAATGCTTCTACCTAGTATGTTTCAGATAAGTTCAACAATGGAGTGGCATGGACTAGAGGATGTGGAACCCCTTCAAGATGCTGAGGACAAAGGATTGGCTCAAGCTCAAAGCTCGGGACTCTACATTTTATTTTAGTGATCCAAGATCACATTGAGTCCATAGGAAAGCCAATACTATTAAGAGGGGATGAGGTGTTGCTCAATGGCTTGCTTGCTCAAAGTGCTTAGTGATATGCTCCAAAGCCCTCAACCACTTTATCATATCCACAAATGTCCCAAACCAATAGTCAAACTCGGCCCCACCGAAACTTTCTATCTGGCGCCACCGAGTTCTCTTGACATAACCACTGCCAGAAACCCTAATCAATTCGGTCTCACCGATGGGATCTCGGTCTCACCGAGATGGGCTTGCAAACTCTCTGTTGCCTATTGCAATAATTTCGGTCCCACCGAGACATGCAATCGGTCCCACCAAGTTTGCTTGGCCAACTCTCTGTTTTGCTTCTTACCCAAATCGGTCCCATCGAGTTTGTGTAATCGGTCAAACCAAGATGAGGCTTTACCCTAACCCTAGCACATCGGTCCCACCGAGTCGATTATATCGGTCCCGCCGAAATGCCTAACTGTCACATTTTGAACTAAATCGATCCGACCGAGTTTCATGATTCGGTCCCACTGAGTTTGGTAATTTTTGTGTAACGGTTAGATTTTGTGTGGAGGCTATTTATACCCCTCCACCCACTCTTCATTCGTGGAGAGAGCCATCAGAACATGCCTACACTTCCAACATACATTTTCTGAGAGAGAACCACCTACACTTATTTTGAGGTCAAGATGTTCCATTCCAACCACATAAATCTTGATCTCTAGCCTTCCCCAAGTTGCTTTCCACTCAAATCATCTTTCCACCAAATCCAAATCCTGTGAGAGAGAGTTGAGTGTTGGGGAGACTATCATTTGAAGCACAAGAGCAAGGAGTTCATCATCAACACACCATTTGTTACCTCTTGGAGAGTGGTATCTCCTAGATTGGTTAGGTGTCACTTGGGAGCCTCCGTCAAGATTGTTGAGTTGAACCAAGGAGTTTGTAAGGGCAAGGAGGTCGCCTACTTCCTGAAGATCAACCCGAGTGGGGCAAGTCCTTCGTGGGCGACGGCCATGGTGGGATAGACAAGGTTGCTTCTTCGTGGACCCTTCGTGGGTGGAGCCCTCCGTGGACTCGCGCAACCGTTACCCTTCGTGGATTGAAGTCTCCATCAACGTGGACGTACGATAGCACCACCTATCGGAACCACGCCAAAAAAATTCGTGTCTCCAATTGTTCTTGCACACTCCAATACCATCCCCTTACATACTTGCAACTTGCATGCTTTACTTTCTGTTGCTCATATACTCTTGTCATGCTTGCTTGGTATGTATTGTGAATGTTTAAACTTGTGCCAAAACTGTACTTAAACCTAAATAAATTAAAAACTGCAACTTTTCTTACTTAGAGTCTATTCACCCCCCTCTAGACTCCACTTCTCGATCATTTCAAGAGTGAATTTTTTTCTTTTTGGTGAAGCAAAACATAAAATGAACACCTATCAGGAAATATTTACTTACGAGACAGGGGAGTTGCCTATGAAATGCTCAGGGATGCCTATTTCTAATGTCGGGATTAGAAATAAACATTGGACTGGTGTACTAGAAAAAATTGAGAAAAGGTGTGCATGTTGGCAAGTTAAACTCCTGAGTTTGATTGCTCGGACAATTACTCTTGTCCAGGTTTGTTTAATTAATATGACTCTCTTCATGACGTCATTTTATCCCATTCCTGTGGGGATTCTAAAAAAGCAAATTTCATTACAGCCAGGATGGTGTGGCAAGCGGACAAGGACAATAAAAGTACCATTTAGTTAATTGGAAAACATGTTGTAAACCTAGGGATTTGTGGGTATGAGCATTCTTAATTTGGAGATTTGGAAACTTGAAACTGAGAATGGCCTTGGCAAACTATCTTACTGAATAAATATGTCACTGATGGGATGTATCTCTAGGGTAAAACCCAAGGTTCGTGATTCTCAATTTTGGACCAACATTTTGAAAGTCAAGGATCCATTTTGCAGTTATGCAGGTGGAAGCTGGGAGATGGACATAGCGTTAGGTTTTGGGAGGAGGTTTGGGTTGATGATCAAACCTTAAAAGATGTTTGTCCTAAACTTTACCTTCTTAGCTCTGATCATGATATTATTGTGGCTGAAGCTTTGCAAAAAGGATGGGTGGATTTACTTTTAGAAGGACTTTGTATGGGGAATCCCTAGAAATGTGGAGAAACCTTAAACTGAGGTGTGAGGAGATTGAGATGAGATCAGGGAAAGACTAGATTGAGTGGTCTCTAACTAGAGATAAATTAAATTATGTCAAATCACTTTATAGGAAATTATTGAGGTGGACTATCACTTTCTATAGAAATTCTTGTGGAAAGTGAAATTTACTGCCAAAATTAAGGTGCTCCTTTGGTTGGTGGCTAGAAAAAGTATTCCTACTAAGGACACTCTCTTGAAAAGGGGTTGGAGGGGGAGCACATTATGTGTTTTGTGGTAAAGAGCATACAAATGATCATTTATTTTTTAATTTTTCTGCTACTACTTTGGTTTGGTGTCTTTTAAAATGTGCCTTTGGTTTGAATTCAGTTCCTTCTTCCGTTGATAACTTCTTCGAGAGGTGGATTAAAGCATTTTCAAACAATGAGAAAAGGTTGGTTCTAGTTGGTGTTCCTGCATTGTTTTGGACACTGTGGAAATGCAGAAACAACATCATTTTTGAAAATAAGTTATAGAATGATCCAATTATTCTCATAAAGCTAATTTTTCTTTGTGTCGTTGGTTGGTCTATTCTACAGATAAAGGTGGAAAATAAAGAGGTGTTGATGCTGGGAGAAAACCTACTAAAATGAGTAGCAAATGAAGTTTACAGATCATCTTAAGGTTAGAGGCATGGGGTATTGCGAATTGGTGCCTAAGAAGATCTCTCCAGCAACAATGTTTTTTCTACTTCGACATGTTTGTTGTCTCTTTGGTAGCTTCAACTCTCAGCTCTACTGCCTCTCCTTTTGGAAAAGTTTCATCGTTATGTTGATGTTCCTAGACCTGTTATGTTTTATGTTGTGTAAGTTTTAAAATGCTATGTAGATACTGGCAGGTGTTTGTTGTGATGCTCGCCTGTCCAGACCCTGGGTCGTTGTCATTGGAACTATGATAGCCCTATGGCTTCGCTTTTTTCTCTTATTTTGTTCCAGTAGTGGTCTGCATCAAGCTTTAAACCAAATTATTTCTCTTAATATAAATCGGAGGGGGGCCTTCTTTAATTCAAAAAACTGGGTCATCAGCCTACCAAGGGAGCACTCGCTGCGCACTACTGTATGCCCGACGCGGGCGACATGCCATATTGCTCATAGCAAGTGTTAAATAGCAGGGTTTTTATCACTTTTGCCACTAGTTATGTCACACTACTCACTTTTGCCATTAAAATGTTTCACTACTCAAAAATGCCACTCTTCCGTTAGAGACACACTCAAAAATGCCATTTTCTCACGTTACCGTCAGTCAAAGGATCATTGACCACGTGGTATGACCGTAATACCCCTGATTCCATTACATGTGGGCTCACTTGTAAAGAGCGGGAAAAAGAAAAGCAATAGGGGAGAGTGGGGATTGAACCTCGAACATTCAATTAGGGCGGCTAATACACGCACGCGTAATAACCATCCAGGAAGACTCACTTATCTGTCAATTATTGAGATGTTTAACTTGTAGTCCATTCGTGTTGACCTGACTAAGCTATCGATTATACTAATCATATCCCCAATCTACTCGTACCTTTCCCTATCCATTAGCAGCCACAAACCACCACTGCTGCTCGCCAAACTCCTCCATTCCGGTACGGCTGGTCGCCGGCGTGGCCTGCGTCGCTCCGGCGTGCCTCCACTCGCTGCCGCGCCGATGCCTCCCGCCCCACAGCTCCGAAGCCTCCCGCCCCGCGCACCTCCACTCGCCGCAGCTCCGGATTCCCTCAGGAGAAGCATCACCACATGACTCCCATCTGACTCCTCTGTTCTTCCTCCGCCTGTGATTGCTTGAATAGAGGTTGTTCCACGGCAATGGCGACAGACAACAGGGTCGAATCAGAGGCTTGCCTCGGCCACGAGATGGCGCTAAGTGTACAGGTCGCAACCTCTGATATTCTAGCAGGGTGAGTATGCTAATTACTAGGATGATGCGTGTGTATTCATAATAGTATGTAGCGGTCGAACTTGTTGTGTATAATTCATAGTGACTAACTGCACACAATTTGGTTATGTGTTCATGATGATTTAGGATGGATGAGGAAACTGCTTGTATGTGTTGGGGAACACAGTAATTTCAAAAAAAATCCTACGCACACGCAAGATCATGGTGATGCATAGCAACGAGAGGGGAGAGTAGAGTCTACGTACCCTCGTAGACCGTAAGCGGAAGCGTTATGACAACGCGGTTGATGTAGTCGTACGTCTTCACGATCGACCGATCCCTAGTACCGAATGTACGACACCTCCACGATCTGCACACGTTCAGCTCGGTGACGTCCCGCGAACTCACAATCCAGTAGAGCTTCGAGGAAGAGTTTCGTCAGCACGACGGCGTGATGATGGTGATGATGATGCTACCGGAACAGGGCTTCGCCTAAGCACTGTTGCTATATAACCGAGGTGGATTATGGTGGAGGGGGGCACCACACACGGCTAAAAGATCAACTGATCAACTTGTGTTTCCATGGGGTGCCTCCATCCCCCGTATATAAAGGAGTGGAGGAGGGGAAGGGCCGGCCCTCTCTACGATGCGCCCTGGGGGAGTCCTACTCCCTCCGGGAGTAGGATTCCCCCCTTTCCTAGTAGAAATAGGAGCCCTTCCAAGTAGGAGTAGGAGAGGGAGAGAGGGAGGAAGGAAGGAAAGGGGGGTCGGTCCCCCTCCCAATTCGGATTGGGCTTGGGGGGCGCGCCTCCCTCTTTTCCCGTCACTCTCCTCTATTCCACTAAGGCCCAATAAGGCCCATATACTCCCCGGGGTTCCGATAACCTCCTGATACTCCGGAAAAATGCTCGAACCACTCGGAACCATTCCGATATCCAAATATAGGCTTCCAATATATCGATCTTTATGTCTCGACCATTTCGAGACTCCTCGTCATGTCTGTGATCAAATCTGGGACTCCGAACTACCTTCGGTACATCAAAACACATAAAATCGTAATACCGATCGTCACCGAACGTTAAGCGTGCGGACCCTACGGGTTCGAGAACTATGTAGACATGACCAAGACTCATCTCCGGTCAATAACCAATAGCGGAACATGCATGCTCATATTGGTTCCTACATATTCTACGAAGATCTTTATCGGTCAAACCGCATAACGGTATACGTTGTTCCCTTTGTCATCGGTATGTTACTTGCCCGAGATTCGATCGTCGGTATCTCAATACCTAGTTCAATCTAATTACCGGCAAGTCTCTTTACTCGTTATGTAATGCTACATCCCGTAACTAACTCATTAGTCACATTTCTTGCAAGGATTATAGTGATGTGCATTACCGAGAAGGCCCAGAGATACCTCACCGACAATCGGAGTGACAAATACTAATCTCGATCCATGCTAACTCACGAAACACCACTGGAGACACTTGTAGAGCACCTTTATAATCACCCAGTTATGTTGTAATGTTTGGTAGCACACAAAGTGTTCCTCCGGTATTCGGGAGTTGCATGGTCTCATAGTCATAGGAACATGTATAGTTATGGAGAAAGCAAAAGCAACAAACTAAACGATCATCGTACTAAGCTAATGGATGGGTCAAGTCAATCACTTCATTCTCTAATGATGTGATCCCGTTAATCAAATGACAACTCATGTCATGGTTAGGAAACATAACCATCATTGATTCAACGAGCTAGTCAAGTAGAGGCAAACTAGTGACACTCTGTTTGTCTATGTATTCACACATGTACTAAGTTTTCGGTTAATACAATTCTAACATGAATAATAAACATTTATCATGATATAAGGAAATATAAATAACAACTTTATTATTGCCTCTAGGGCATATTTCCTTCAGTCTCCCACTTGCACTAGAGTCAATAATCTAGGTTACATTGTAATGATTCTAACACCCATGGAGTCTTGGTGTTGATCATGTTTTGCTCGTGAGAGAGGCTTAGTCATTGGGTCTGCAACATTCAGATCCGTATGTATCTTGCAAATCTCTATGTCTCCCTCCTTGACTTGATCGCGGATGGAATTGAAGCGTCTCTTGATGTGCTTGGTTCTCTTGTGACATCTAGATTCCTTTGCCAGGGCAATTGCACCAGTATTATCACAAAAGATTTTCATTGGACCCGATGCACTAGGTATGACACCTAGATCGGATATGAACTCCTTCATCCAGACTCCTTCATTTGCTACTTCCGAAGCAGCTATGTATTCTGCTTCACACGTAGATCCCGCCACGACGCTCTGCTTGGAACTGCACCAACTGACAGCTCCACCATTTAATAAAAACATGTATCCGGTTTGTGACTTAGAGTCATCCGAATCAGTGTCAAAGCTTTGCATCGACGTAACCGTTTACGACGAGCTCTTTGTCACCTCCATATACGAGAAACATATCCTTAGTCCTTTTCAGGTATTTCAGGATGTTCTTGACCGCTGTGTAGTGATCCACTCTTGGATTACTTTGGTACCTCCCTGCTAAACTTATAGCAAGGCACACATCAGGTCTGGTACACAGCATTTCATACATGATAGAGCCTATGGCTGAAGCATAGGGAACACCTTCCATTTTCTCTCTATCTTCTGCAGTGGTCGGGCATTGAGTCTGACTCAACTTCACACCTTGTAATACAGGCAAGAACCCTTTCTTTGCCTGATCCATTTTGAACTTCTTCGAAACTTTATCAAGGTATGTGCTTTGTGAAAGTTCAATTAAGCGTCTTGATCTATCTCTATAGATCTTGATGCCTAATATATAAGCAGCTTCACCGAGGTCTTTCATTGAAAAATTCTTATTCAAGTATCCTTTTATGCTATTCAGAAATTCAGTATCATTTCCGATTAACAATATGTCATCTACATATAATATCAGAAATGCTACGGATCTCCCACTCACTTTCTTGTAAATACAGGCTTCTCCAAAAGTCTGTATAAAACCATATGCTTTGATCACACTATCAAAGCGTATATTCCAACTCCGAGAGGCTTGCACTAGTCCATAAATGGATCGCTGGAGCTTGCACACTTTGTTAGCACCTTTTGGGTCGACAAAACCTTCTGGTTGCATCATATACAACTCTTCTTTAAGATATCCGTTAAGGAATGCAGTTTTGACATCCATTTGCCAAATTTCATAATCATAAAATGCGGCAATTGCTAACATGCTTCGAACGGACTTAAGCATCGCCACGGGTGAGAAGGTCTCATCGTAGTCAACTCCTTGAACTTGTCAAAAACCTTTCGCAACAAGTCGAGCTTTGTAGACAGTAGCATTACCATCAACGTCAATCTTCTTCTTGAAGATCCATTTATTCTCTATGGCCTGCCGATCATCGGGCAAGTCAACCAAAGTCCAAACTTTGTTCTCATACATGGATCTCATCTAACATTTCATGGATTCAAGCCATTTTGCGGAATCCGGGCTCATCATCACTTACTCATAGTTTGTAGGTTCGTCATGGTCAAGTAACATGACTTCTAGAATAGGATTACCGTACCACTCTGGTGCGGATCTTACTCTCGTTGACCTATGAGGTTCGGTAGTAACTTGATCAAAAGTTTCATGATCATCATCATTAGCTTCCTCACTTACTGGTGTAGGAATCACTTGAACTGATTTCAGTGTGAACTACTTTCCAATAAGGGAGAAGGTACAACTACCTCATCAAGTTCTACTTTCCTCCCACTCACTTCTTTCGAGAGAAACTCCTTCTCTAGAAAGGATCCATTCTTAGCAACGAATATCTTGCCTTCGGATCTGTGATAGAAGGTGTACCCAATAGTTTCTTTTGGGTATCCTATGAAGACACATTTATCCGATTTGGGTTCGAGCTTATCAGGTTGAAGCTCTTTCACATAAGCATCGCAGCCCCAAACTTTAAGAAACAACAACTTGGGTTTCTTGCCAAACCACAGTTCATAAGGTGTCGTCTCAATGGATTTAGATGGTGCCCTATTTAACGTGAATGCAGCTGTCTCTAAAGCGTAACCCCAAAACGATAGCGGTAAATCAGTGGGAGACATCATAGATCGCACCATATCCAGTAAAGTACGATTACGACGTTCGGACACACCATTACACTATGGGGTTCCAGGTGGCGTGAGTTGTGAAACTATTCCGCATTGTTTCAAATGAAGTCCAAACTCATAACTCAAATATTCGCCTCCACGATCAGATCGTAGAAACTTGGTTTTCTTGTTACGATGATTTTCCACTTCACTCTGAAATTCTTTGAACTTTTCAAATGTCTCAGACTTATGTTTCATTAAGTAGATATACCCATATCTGCTCAAATCATCTATGAAGGTGAGAAAATAACTATAGCCGCCGTGAGCCTCAATATTCATCGGACCACATACATCAGTATGTATGATTTCCAACAAATTTGTTGCTCGCTCCATTGTTCCGGAGAACGGCGTTTTAGTCATCTTGCCCATGAGGCATGGTTCGCAAGTACCAAGTGATTCATAATCAAGTGATTCCAGAAGTCCATCGTAATGGAGTTTCTTCATGTGCTTTACACCAATATGACCTAAACGGCAGTGCCACAAATAAGTTGCACTATCATTATCAACTCTTCATCTTTTGGCTTCAATACTATGAACATGTATATCACTACTATCAATATTTAGTAAAAATAGACCACTCATTAGGGGTGCATGACCATAAAAGATATTACTCATATAAATAGAACAACCATTATTCTCTGATTTAAATGAATAACCGTCTCGCATCAAACAAGATCCAGATATAATGTTCATGCTCAACGCTGGCACCAAATAACAATTATTTAGGTCTAATACTAATCCCAAAGGTAGATGTAGAGGTAGCGTGCCGACGACGATCACATTGACTTTGGAACCATTTCCCACACGCATCGTCACCTCGTCCTTAGCCAATCTTCGCTTAATCCGTAGCCCCTATTTCGAGTTGCAAATGTTAGCAACTGAACCAGTATCAAATACCCAGGCACTACTGCGAGCATTAGTAAGGTACACATCAATAACATGTATATCAAATATACCTTTCACTTTGCCATCCTTCTTCTCCGCCAAATACTTGGGGCAGTTCCGCTTCCAGTGACCAGTTCCTTTGAGTAGAAGCATTCAGTCTTAGGCTTAGGTCCAGACTTGGGTTTCTTCACTTGAGCAGCATCTGGCTTGCTGTTCTTCTTGAAGTTCCCCTTCTTCCCTTTACCTTTTTTCTTGAAACTGGTGGTCTTGTTGACCATCAACACTTGATGCTCCTTCTTGATTTCTACCTCCGCGGCCTTTAGCATTGCGAAGAGCTCGGGAATCGTCTTATCCATCCCTTGCATATTATAGTTCATCACGAAGCTCTTGTAGCTTGGTGGCAGTGATTGAAGAACTCTGTCAATGACACTATCATTAGGAAGATTAACTCCCAGTTGAGTCAAGTGGTTGTCGTACCCAGACATTTTGAGTATATGTTCACTGACAGAACTATTCTCCTCCATCTTACAGCTGTAGAACTTATTAGAGACTTCATATCTCTCAATCCGGGCATTTTCTTGAAATATTAACTTCAACTCCTGGAACATCTCATATGCTCCATGAAGTTCAAAACATCGTTGAAGTCCCGGTTCTAAGCCGTAAAGCATGGCACACTGAACTATCGAGTAGTCATCAGCTTTGCTCTGCCAGGTGTTCATAACATCTGGCGTTGCTCCTGTAGCGGGTTTGTCACCTAGCGGTGCTTCTAGGACGTAATTCTTCTATGCAGAAATGAGGATAATCCTCAAGTTACGGACCCAGTCTGTGTAATTTCTACCATCATCTTTCAACTTAGCTTTCTCTAGGAACGCATTAAAATTCAACGGAACAACAGCACAGGCCATCTATCTACAACAACATAGACATGCAAAATACTATCAGGTACTAAGTTCATGATAAATTAAAGTTTAATTAATCAAATTACTTAAGAACTCCCACTTAGATAGACATCTCTCTAATCATCTAAGTGATTACGTGATCCATATCAACTAAACCATGTCCGGTCATCACATGAGATGGAGTAGTTTTCAATGGTGAACATCACTATGTTGATCATATCTACTATACGATTCACGCTCGACCTTTCGGTCTCCAGTGTTCCGAGGCCATATCTGCATATGCTAGGCTCATCAAGTTTAACCCGAGTATTCCGCGTGTGCAAAACTGGCTTGCACCCATTGTATGTGAACGTAGAGCTTATCACACCCGATCATCACGCGGTGTCTCGGCACGATGAACTGTAACAACGGTGCATACTCAAGGAGAACATTTATACCTTCAAATTAGTGAGAGATCATCTTATAATGCTACCGCTGAACTAAGAAAAATAACATGCATAAAGGATAAACATCACATGCAATCAATATAAGTGATATGATATGGCCATCATCATCTTGTGCCTTTGATCTCCATCTCCAAAGCACCGTCATGATCACCATCGTCACCGGCTTGACACCTTGATCTCCATCAAAGCATCGTTGATGTCTCGCCAACTATTGCCTCTATGACTATCACTACCGCTTAGTGATAAAGTAAAGCAATTACATGGCTATTGCATTTCATATAATAAAGCGACAACCATATGGCTCCTACCAGTTGCCGATAACTGTGTTACAAAACATGATCATCTCATACAATAAAATTTAGCATCATGTATTGACCATATCACATCACAACATGCCCTGCAAAAACAAGTTAGACGTCCTCTACTTTGTTGTTGCAAGTTTTATGTGGCTGCTACGGGCTGAGCAAGAACCGTTCTTACCTATGCATCAAAAACCACAACGCGGTATAGTGATTATTTTTTGATCTTCAAAAAGAACCCTGCTCATTGAATTCGATTCAACTAAAGCTGGAGAAACAGACACCCACTAGCCACCTGTGTGCGAAGCACATCGGTAGAACCAATCTCACATAAGCGTACGCGTAATGTCGGTCTGGGTCGCTTCATCCAACAATGCCGCTGAATCAAGAATCAACTAGTGACGGCAAGCAATATATATATACCCACGCCCACAACTCCTTTGTGTTCTACTCGTGCATATAACATCTACGCATAAACCTAGCTCGGATGCCACTATTGGGGAATGCAGTAATTTCAAAAAAAAATCATACGCACACACAAGATCATGGTGATGCATAGCAACGAGAGGGGGGAGTATCGTCTACGTACCCTCATAGACTGTAAGTGGAAGCGTTATGACAACGCGGTTGGTGTAGTCGTACGTCTTCACGATCGACCAATCCCTAGTACCGAACGTACGACACCTCCGCGATCTGCACACCTTCAGCTCGATGACGTCCCGCGAACTCATGATCCAGTAGAGCTTCAAGGGAGAGTTTCGTCAGCATGACGGCGTGATGATGGTGATGATGATGCTACCAGAACAGGGCTTCTCCTAAGCACCGCTACGATATAACCAAGGTGGATTATGGTGGAGGGGGGCACCGCACATGGCTAAAAGATAAACTGATCAACTTGTGTGTCCATGGGGTGCCCCCTCCCCGTATAAAAAGGAGCGGAGGAGGGGGAGGGCCGGCCCTCTCTATGGCGTGCCCTGGGGGAGTCCTACTCCCTTTGGGAGTAGGATTCCCCCCTTTCCTAGTACAAGTAGGAGCCCTTCCAAGTAGGAGTAGGAGAGGAAGGAAGGAGGAGAGAGGGAGGAAGGAAAGGGGGGCCGGCCCCCCTCCCAATTCGGATTGGGCTTGGGGGCGCGCCTCCCTCTTTTAACTTCCCTCTCCTCTATTCCACTAAGGCCCAATAAGGCCCATATACTCCCCGGGGGGTTCCGGTAACCTCCTGGTACTCCGGAAAAATGCCCGAACCACTCGGAACCAGTCTGATGTCCAAATATAGGCTTCCAATATATCGATCTTTATGTCTTGACCATTTCGAGACTCCTCATCATTTACGTGATCAAATCCGGGACTCCAAACTACCTTCGGTACATCAAAACACATAAACTCGTAATACCGATCGTCACCGAACGTTAAGCGTGCGGACCCTACAGGTTCGAGAACTATGTAGACATGACCGAGACTCATCTCGGTCAATAACCAATAGCGGAACCTGGATGCTCATATTGGTTCCTACATATTCTACGAAGATCTTTATCGGTCAAACCGCATAACGGTATACGTTGTTCCCTTTGTCATCGGTATGTTACTTGCCCGAGATTCGATCGTCGGTATCTCAATACCTAGTTCAATCTCATTACCGGCAAGTCTCTTTACTCGTTCTTTAATTCTACATCCCGTAACTAACTCATTAGTCACATTGCTCGCAAGGCTTATAGTGATGTGCATTACCGAGAGGGCCCAGAGATACCTCTCCGACAATCGGAGTGACAAATCCTAATCTCGATCCATGCTAACTCAAGAAACACCATTGGAGACACCTGTAGAGCACCTTTATAATCACCCAGTTATGTTGTGACGTTTGGTAGCACACAAAGTATTCCTCCGGTATTCGGGAGTTGCGTGATCTCATAGTCATAGGAACGTGTATAGTTATGGAGAAAGCAAAAGCAACAAACTAAACGATCATCGTGCTAAGCTAACGGATGGGTCAAGTCAATCACTTCAATATCTAATGATGTGATCCCGTTAATCAAATGACAACTCATGTCTATGGTTAGTAAACATAACCATCATTGATTCAACGAGCTAGTCAAGTAGACGCAAACTAGTGACACCATGTTTGTCTATGTATTCACACATGTACTAAGTTTCTGGATAATACCATTCTAGCATGAATAATAACTATTTATCATGATATAAGGAAATATAAATAACAACTTTATTATTGCCTCTAGGGCATATTTCCTTCAGTATGATGTCCGTTAGGATGGAAACAAGTCGTCTTAGTAGCGATGGCCGCAAGCGATATGTTGGCGGCTTTGATTATCCTCTATTTGTCGAATCCAGTATCACGTACAAAACATTGTTGTGCAAGTTGTGTGATACCTATCCATGGGGGTGTCGTGATTCTGTGGAGTTGAAGTACTACGATAGGGAACAGAATGTGACGCCCCGAGACCGATGTGCCAGGTGTCCTCCGGTTATTTCGCTGTCGTTGCCATGTCATTCGCTTGCGTGTTGCATCTTGTCATGTCATCATGTGCATTGCATCATCATGTTTTCAAAAGTTGCATCCATCCCGGTCTCCTCGTTCTTTCTGTTTCCCGTTCTGAGCCCAGACACACTTGTACGCGCCCGCGGCACCTCCGAAATATTATTTTATATGTGGCTGGAAAATGTTCTCGGATTGGGTTGAAAGTTGGCATGCGGTCTTATTATAGTGTAGATGGACCGCCTGTCAAGTTTCATCGCATTCGGAGTTTGTTTGATAGCCCAACCGTTAAACTATAGCGGCATTATAGCCGGTCTAACGTCGGATGTTTTCGGTCTCCGGAAACCGTGCCGGGCTGCATCTCTCCCCTCTTCTCTCAGACCAATCCGCTCTCCACTTTCCTCCTAAGCCCAGCCAACCCCTCTTTGCTCAGTGCATCGACCTCTCGCCTCGTTGTCCGAAACTGTCCCGGACCCGACCCGAGCAGTCATGACCGATGGGTCCGGAACATCCCCAAACATCTGCAAAACGTCATCGTTTTCTTATTTGGACTCCCTAGCTATTTTATTCGTGTTCGTCCAATTACGATCGGAGGGACGGATTAGCCCCTAACCTTACCTACTCGCTATATATATTAGTCTAACCTGAGACCAAATCCCTAGTTTCTAGGGATCCCCTAGCTGCCGCCGCCACTCTTCATGTCTCCTCCTCATCGGGATCTCACCCAGCTAATCTCCTCTTTTCACCAACTAGCCAATCCAGAGCATAGCCCCCTCCCTGCCTTGATCTGGACCGAGAGCCCGAGCCCCTGCAGCCGCCCGAGGCCTCCGCGGCTTGCCCCTCCTGCCTCCTCGCCGGAGCCGCACCCGCGTCACCGTCGGCGACCATCTCCATCAGGCCGGACCCGCATCCCTCGGTGCTTCTCCTTCCACCGTTCCATCTGGTTCCCTCTCTCACTTGCTCTCTGTATTCGCCATGGAGACCCACGGGAACGTCGCTACCATGGTCGACCTCGGTTTTGCCTCCCCGCCTCCTTCGATGCACCACCAGGGGCCCGACCACGCCGCCCACCTCCGCTCCCGACCTGCCCCGCTCGCCTGGTTCCCCTCGCTCCTCACTCCACCTGACCCCGCCTCCGAGCACGCTGCCCCACCGTCTGCGCTCGCCGGCGACAAGCGCCACCCTTCGCCGGAGATCTTCAGCAGGCCAGGATCCCGCCGCCGGAGGTTGCCTCGCTCGCCCTGTCGTCGGACGCCGCATCGACCCCCGTCGTGACTAGATCCGTCTGGAACCGCCTGTTTCGCCTCTCGTGGGACCCTCTCCGGCCTTCTGCGTTTCCTGTCGCCGCCCCGCCGTCTGCATCATCGCCGCCGGCGACCCTTTTCGCCAGGAGTCCGCGACGCCGCCCGTTCACGCGCGCGTTGACCGTTTCGGTCAACCGCGTGGGCCCCGCAACCTCAGCCCAACGCCTCGACCGGCCCAGACACCCGCCGGCCGGCCCCCTTCCAACCTGGGACATGGCCCATGGTGAGAACCCCAGCCCCTCCAGATTTGGCCCTATACTATTTTTTTCCTGATCTGCGAATTTTGCTATTTATCCGGGAACTGCTGTTTTACAGAAAAGTCCTTCATTTTCATGCATTTAATATCTCCACAACTGTGCATCGGATTAAAACAAACTTGATATGAAAGTTGCTTAGAATTTTGTGTAATTTCATAATATGTCTTTTTCATCCATGTTTAAAATGCTTAAAATGTTGTTTGTTTAAATTTGCTTAAATAACTTGCTAAAATGATTTAATTCATAACTATTTAACCGTAACTCAGTTTGTAACAAACTTTATATGTAAATGGGGTGGGAAAATGTCTAGTTTATCATGGAGTCATCACTTTGCATGTTTAACAACTCTAAAATAGGGTCTAGGGCAGAACAGTACCAAATCTATAATATGCTCATGAGGAGTTTCCGGAATTGTTGTCCGTTGTTTCCGGCCTCATTTAAACTTGCCTAGATAGGTAGTTTTGTTGTGTTTCACCCCTTGCCATGTTAAGAACATTTAATATTGTTGGGTACATAACGAGATCGAACTAAATAATGGAACATGGTGTTTCGTCAATATGCAACGGAGTTGCATATTTAGCTCCACTTAATTTGTAGGGTTGCTTGTGCACTTTGCCATGCCATGCCTCATTAAACCGGACATGCATCATACTTGTTTGCGCATCGTTCCATGCTTATGTGATGTTTGTTCACTAAGTTGTGTGTTCCTTTCCGGTGTTGCTTCTTCGGGTTGGTTCCGATAACGTCGCGTTTGTGAGGACCCGTTCGGCTACGTCCGTTTGTCTTCTTCATGGACTCGTTCTTCTTCCTTGCGGATCTCAGGCAAGATGACAATACCCTCGAAATCACTTCTATCTTTGCTTGCTAGTTGCTCGCTCTTTTGCTATGCCTATGATGCGATACCTACCACTTGCTTACCATGCCTCCCATATTGTTAAGCCAAGCCTCTAACCCACCTTATCCTAGCAAACCGTTGTTTGGCTATGTTACCGCTTTTCTCAGCCCCTCTTATAGCGTTGCTAGTTGCAGGTGAAGATTGGAGCTTGTTCCATGTTTGGAAGATGGATATTTTGTTGGGATATCACAATATCTCTTATTTAATTAATGCATCTATATACTTGGTAAAGGGTGGAAGGCTCGGCCTTATGCCTGGTGTTTTGTTCCACTCTTGCCGCCCTAGTTTCCGTCATATCGGTGTTATGTTCCCGGATTTTGCGTTCCTTACACGGTTGGGTTATAATGGGAACCGCTTGACAGTTCGCCTTGAATAAAACTCCTCCAGCATGGCCCAACATTGGTTTTACCATTCGCCACCTAGCCTTTTCTTTCCCTTGAGTAGGCCTGCCCAAGGGTCATCTTTATTTAAACCCTCGGGCCAGTGCTCCTCTGAGTGTTGGTCCAACTTGTCAGCCGCCGGTGGCCACCAGGGGCAACTCTGGGCTGGCCTACCGGAAGTTTGGACAATCCGGTGTGCCCTGAGAACGATATATGTGCAGCTCCTATCGGGATTTGTCGGCACATTCGGGTGGCTTTGCTGGTCTTGTTTTACCATTGTCGAAATGTCTTGTAACCGGGATGCTGAGTCTGATCGGATTGTCTCGGGAGAAGGAATATCCTTCGTTGACCGTGAGAGCTTGTGATGGGCTAAGTTGGGACACCCCTGCAGGGATTTGAACTTTCGAGAGCCGTGCCCACGGTTATGGGCAGATGGGAATTTGTTAATGTCCGGTTGTAGAAAACCTGAAGTTGATCTTAATTAAAATACATCAACCGCGTGTGTAACCGTGATGGTCTCTTCTCGGTGGAGTCCGGGAAGTGAACACGGTGTTGGAGTTATGCTTGACGTAGGTTGTTCTAGGATCACTTCTTGATCATAGTTGTTTGACCGTGCTTTTGCCTTCTCTTCTCGCTCTCATTTGCGCATGTTAGCCACCATATATGCTAGTCTCTTGCTGCAGCTCCACCTCATACCTTTTGCCCTTCCTATAAGCTTAAATAGTCTTGATCGCGAGGGTGTGAGATTGCTGAGTCCCCATGACTCATAGATACTTCCAAAACCAGTTTGCAGGTGCCGATGAAACCGTGCAGGTGACGCAACCAAGCTCAAGGAGGAGCTCGATGAAGATATTGTCCTTTGTGTTGTTTCGTTCTAGTTGATCAGTAGTGGAGCCCAGTTGGGACGATCGGGCATCTGTGTAGCTTTTGGGGTAGTCTTCTTTTATTTTGGTTCCGTAGTCGGACCTTGAGTGTATCTGGATGTATGTAATGCTTTATTCATGTATTGTGTGAAGTGGCGATTGTAAGCCAACTATGTATCTCTTTTCCCTTATGTATTACATGGGTGGTGTGAAGATTACCTCACTTGCGACATTGCTTTCAATGCGGTTATGCCTCTAAGTCGTGCTTCGACACGTGGGAGATATAGCCGCATCGAGGGTGTTACACATAATATATGGGTTGATGTTGCATGTGATGATGATGCAGCTTTGATGTTTGGAAAGCATCAAGATTCAAAGAACATATCTATGCTAATTGAGGTTCTTCAGAAATCTCCAATTCCCAGTACACCGAACCGCAATCCACCTACAAAGCCCTCTTATAGTGAGAGTCAACATACTGGGAGTCAGGCAATTGATGTTGATATAGTCAACATACAGGGAGTCAGGCAGTCTACTAGTATTGATGATCCTAACAGAGACATAACCGATGATGCTATTCCTGATGATGCTATACTCTCATATAATGATGATGAGAGGGAGTATCCTAACTTAGTCAAGAAGTCTATGAAAGAAGATGATTCAACAGATATAGAAGAGGAAGATGATCCTCCAGCATATGAATCCACTGACACTGAAGAGGAAGAAGAGAATAGAGACATGGGTTTAGTAGATGAGGAGGAAGAGGAGGAGGAGGACAGACCTATTGTAGTGTATAATAAGGAGGATCCATCATTTTTATAAGGATCGGCATTCCCCTCTTTGTTGGATTGCAAGAATGCACTTTCTACTTTTGCAATTAAAAGTGAATTTGACTATACAATCCAAAAGAGTGATCCTAATAGGCTGAGAGTTTGTTGTGCATATAAGAGGTGTAAGTGGAGGATACATGGCTCTTATATGAGGAATAGCACAATATTTCAGGTATAACTTGGTAATATCTAATTGATTTGATTGGTGTGCCCTTTCTTCTGTGCAATTGGTAGCAATACAATTTGATTTTGCTGTTTTTTCAATGCAGATCAAGGTGTGTCCTTTCTCTCATACATGCCCAAGCAAGCTGAGAAGTGAGAAGTTCAAGCCGGCTAAGAGTAGGTGGGTTGCTGATGTTATCCTAGATTGGGTCAGAAAGAACCCAGACATTGGCCCTACTGCTCTTCAAGAGAAGATCGAGGGGAAGTATCACTTCACGGTGCCATACATGCGTGTATCTCGTGGTAAGGAGAAAGCAATGGGTATGATTAGTGGAAATGGAAAGATAGCTTCCATCTTCTCTATAGTTTCAAGGCTGAGGTGGAGAAGTGCCTGGTAGTGTAGTGGAAATAGACAAAGAGACTGTGAAGTACTCAATCAAAGGAAAAGTCAAGGAGAAGGAATGCTTTAGGAGAGTGTCCGTTTCATTCAAGGCATGTTGACAAGGGTTTTTAGATGGGTGTCGACCATACTTGGTCGTGGATTCAAATGCACTAAACGGGAGATTCAAAGGGCAGCTAGCTTCTACTTGTGCCATCGATGGCCGTAATTGGCTTTACCCGGTTGCCTACTGTGACACCCCCGATTTGACCGTACACTAATCATGCACGCAAATGTGTACGATCAAGATCAAGGACTCACGGGAAGATATCACAACACAACTCTACAAATAAAATAAGTCATACAAGCATCATATTACAAGCCAGGGGCCTCGAGGGCTCGAATACAAGAACTCGATCATAGACGAGTCAGCGGAAGCAACAATATCTGAGTACAGACATAAGTTAAACAAGTTTGCCTTAAGAAGGCTAGCACAAACTGGGATACAGATCGAAAGAGGCGCAGGCCTCCTGCCTGGGATCCTCCTAACTACTCCTGGTCGTCGTCAGCGGGCATCACGTAGTAGTAGGCACCTCCGGTGTAGTAGGAGTCGTCGTCGACGGTGGCGTCTGGCTCCTGGGCTCCAACAACTGGTTGCGACAACTAGGTAGAAGGGATAGGGGGGAAAGAGGGAGAAAGCAACCGTGAGTACTCATCCAAAGTACTCGCAAGCAAGGAGCTACACTACATATGTATGCATTGGTATCAACTGGAATAAGGCTATCATATGTGGACTGAACTGCAGAATGCCGGAATAAGAGGGGGATAGCTAGTCCTTTCGAAGACTACGCTTCTGGCAGCCTCCGTCTTGCAGCATGTAGAAGAGAGTAGACTGAAGACCTCCAAGTAGCATCGCATAGCATAATCCTAACCGATGATCCTCCCCTCGTCGCCCTGTGAGAGAGCGATCACCGGTTGTATCTGGCACTTGGAAGGGTGTGTTTTATTAAGTATCCGGTTCTAGTTGTCATAAGGTCAAGGTACAACTCCAAATCGTCCTGTTACCGAAGATCACGGCTATTCGAATAGATTAACTTCCCTGCAGGGGTGCACCACATTCCCCAACACGCTCGATCCCATTTGGCCGGACACACTTTCCTGGGTCATGCCCGGCCTCGGAAGATCAACACGTCGCAGCCCCACCTAGGCACAACAGAGAGGTCAGCACGCCGGTCTAAACCTATGCGCACAGGGGTCTGGGCCCATCGCCCTTAGCACACCTGCACGTTGCGTACGCGGCCAAAAGCAGACCTTGCCTAGTGGCGTTCCAGTCCAATCCGGCGCGCGCCACTCAGTCGCTGACGTCACGAAGGCTTCGGCTGATACCATGACGCCGGGATACCCATAACTACTCCCGCGTAGATGGTTAGTGCGTATAGACCAAATGGCCAGACTCAGATTAAATATCCAGATCTCGTTAAGCGTGTTAAGTATCCGCGAACGTCGACCAAGGCCAGGCCCACCTCTCTCCTAGGTGGTCGGAACCTGCCCTATCGCTCCGCCTCAAAGATCCACTCGCGGGTGCTCCTCAAGCCGACCCGTCTTTAGCCACCACATGTATCATGTATAAAGTATATAGTATATACCCGTGATCAACTCCCGAGTGATCACGGCCCGATAGTATAGCATGGCAGACGGACAAGGATGTAGGGCCACTGATGATAAACTAGCATTCTATACTAAGCATTAGGATTGCCGGTAAGGGTAACAACAGTATTAGCAAGGACAGGCTATGCATCAGTATAGGATTAACGGGAAGCAGTAACATGCTACACTACTCTAATGCAAGCAGTATAGAGAAGAGTAGGCGATATCTGGTGATCAAAGGGGGGGCTTGCCTGGTTGCTCTGGCAAGAGAGAGGGGTCGTCAACACCGTAGTCGTACTGGGTAGCAGCGGCGTCGGTCTCGGTGTCTAGCGAGAGAAGAGGGGGAAGAAATAATAAATATAATGCAAACAGATGCATAATGATGCATGACATGACAAAACGTGATGCTAGGTGTGCCCTAACGCGGTACGAGGGGGTACCGGTGAAGGGGGAAACATCCGGGAAAGTATTCCCGGTGTTTCGCGTTTTCGGACAGATGAACCGGAAGGGGGAAGTTCCGTGTTTGCTATGCTAGGGATGCGTGGCGGACGAACGGGCTGCGTATCCGAATTCGTCTCGTCGTTTTGAGAAACTTTCATGTACAAAGTTTTTCCATCCGGGCTACGGTTTATTTTATATTGATTTTCTAAAGTTTAAATCATTTTTAGAATTTATTTAATTAATTTAATTCAACATTAATCCAAACAGTGTTTGCTGACATCATCATGACGTCAGCATGACATCAGCAGTCAACAGAGGTGTTGACTGGGTCGCTGACGTGTGGGTCCCACTGGTCATTGACTGATTAGGCTAATCAGGGGTTAATTAAGTTAACTAGTAATTAGATTAATCTAATC
This sequence comes from Triticum urartu, assembly GCF_003073215.2. Lineage (NCBI taxonomy): Eukaryota > Viridiplantae > Streptophyta > Magnoliopsida > Poales > Poaceae > Triticum > Triticum urartu. Next base: position 201,422,611 of record NC_053024.1, on the reverse strand, counting down.
AGGATTAATTAATTTAATTAATTCTTTAATTAATTAATTAATTAATTATCATTTTAATCAATTTTATTATTATTTATTAATTCCTTTTTTTAAATTAATTTAATTAGTATTATTATTATTATTTTGTTTTCGTTCACAGGGGGTGGGCCCCGTTTGTCTGTGGCACAGAGGCCATACAGGGCGCGGGCGACGGTTAACGGGCGCGCCCCGTTCGGGCGCATGCCCAGGGGCATGCGGGCGTGGGCGGCGGACCTGGCAGGTCGCCAGGCCGGCGTGGGCGAGGCCAGCACGGGCCGGCCGGTGAGCGAGCGGCGGCGAGCACGGCCCGTGTGGGCGGGCGCGCATGAGCGCGCGGCAGGGCTGCAGCAGGGGGGGCACGAGGCGCGGTGCAGGCGGCAGGCGCGGCGCCAAGGGCGGGCGAGCGGCGCGGAACAGCGTGCAGCGAGCGGAGTAGAGGCCGTGGGCGAGAGGCGGGGCTCACGGCGACGGGCGCGGCAGACGCGAGCCCGTCCGGAGCTCGGGCGCGGGGCGTACGGGGAAAGGGGGGGCGCGCGGCGCGAGCGCCGGCGGGGTGCGGCCAAGGAGGCGGGGCCAAGCACCGGCGAGAGGGGACGGGGTGCAGGAGGACCGGGGTCCTCACCGGGGTGCATAGGGAACGGGCAGCGTGCTCGATGGAGGTCGGGGAGGACCGTGGTGGAGGGGGACGGGGACGGCATCGACGGGGAGGAGACGAGGCCGAGGCGGCGGCGTGCGTCGACGGCGTTGGCGACGAGGAGACGAGGACGACGGGGCGGCACCGTGGCGCTGGGGAGGCGGTTAGGCGACGGAGAGGAGGGGCGAGGAGTACAGGGCGGTGACGGGAGATTGCCGGCGCCGGGGCCGAGCTGCGGGGATCGATCCCGATCCAGATCGGATCAGGAGAGGGGGAGTGGGAGCGAGTGGGGGGGGCGAGTGGGGCGTTAGGGTTTTGGTCGGGGTGGGGTGGGGTGGCCTATAGGCCACGGGGTGAAGGGGCCGCGTGGGCCGGCCTGGTCGGCCAGCTGGGCCGTTTGGCCCGGGAGGGGAGGCTCTTTCTTTTTATTAGCTTTCTGTTTTTTTTATTTATATCTTTTCTGTTTTATCTTGTTCCTCATTTTATTTTAGTTAGTTAAAATACAAGAATGATCCCTAACTTAGTACTACCACTAAACCCACTGCAATAAAAAGTCTAACACCTAAATAGAATAGTTTAACATTTTATTAATTATAAAAGGCATTTCAATAATTGTTTTGACTACTGTTTTATTCATTTTAGAGTATTTAAAGATTTTATATAAGTGTGGTTTCTCCATCATAATTATTCATGATTTATTTGAATCCACCCAAGCATTTGGTTTTAATATTTGAAAACTTTTATTGTTTGCCTTTATTTTAAATTTGAATTTTGAACTGGGTTTCGAACTACGCGGGTTTATCAACAGTAACCGAGGTGACGTGGCATCATTAGCGGAGTTTCACTGTAGCTTAATTATCCGGGCGTCACACCTACGGGGTGATAGAGATAGAATCATCAGATAGTTCGGCTTGGTTTCTTCAAAATCTATGTAATCTTATTGGGCATCCTGAAGGACTAGTCATACACACCGACGCTTGTAAAGGTTTAGAGACAGCAATAGAACAAGTGTGGCCTGGAATGGAACATAGGGAGTGTATGAGGCATCTTGTTGCAAATTTTGGAAAAAAAATTCAAGCGCAAGGTCTTTGATGATAACCTTTGGCCAGCAAGCTTCACTTACAGTTCTAGGAAGCACAATTGGCATATGAAGCAGATCCTTGCTAAGAAGAGTGTTCAAAAATATATGGCTGAACACCACACAAAAATATGGTATAGAAGCAAGTTCAATGAAATCTTCAAGGTTGACTATGTCAATAACAACCTCGCAGAGTTATTTAATAGCAAAGTCAGGAAAATTAAAGGCTCTTCTTATTGTTGACATGTTGGACAAGATTAGGCAAATGATAATGGAGAAGTTTGATTTGTGGATGAGGATAGCATTAGAAAAATGGCTTGGCCATCTCATAATACCAAGTGTGATAAAGGCACTACATGCCAAATCCAAAGGTAAACAAACATCTTCTGCTCTTTCAACCGACTAATGTCATAACGAACTAAATTAAATGTTTAATATTTGGTGTTCTTTCCAGGACTGAAGATGAAGGTAGTTAGACGCAGTGATGTCGAGGCAGAAATTACTGCAGTCGACAAAGAAAATAGGGAATGGAGGTACCCTGTTGACATAGCCAAGGAAACATGTAGCTGCAGGCAATGGCAAGTCAAGGGTTTGCCATGTATCCATGCTCTATATTTCATTACTTCACTAAGAGGTCCGGTATCAGAAATTGAACCTTATGTACATGAGTTCTACTCCGTTGCAAAATACAAGGTTGCGTATGCAGACAACATACCTGCAATGGTAGGCAAGCAACAATGGGGCATTGTTGACCCTGGCTTCAAACTACAAGCTCCAGTGTTGAGGAGGCCAAAAGGACGACTGTGGAATACTAGAATCAAATCTAGTGCTGAAGGTGCTGGCCTTGGCCCTAGGAAGGAAGTGCAAGCGTTGCGGAGGCTTCGGCCACATAGCGAGAATTTGCAAAAATCCAGTTGACCCGGCATTTGGAGAAAATAAGGCTGACCTACATGCTGGAGATGCCCCTTTTGTGGCTGGAGAAGGCGACCTTCAGCCATCCGTGGTTCCAAGTTCTGCGGGGTAACTCCAAAACCCGTGCTTTCTATATTTCAACATCCATGGCTACATTGCTACATTCATGCATTTTCAACATTCTGTCTTATAATCTGAGTCGTCAAAGACTAATTTTACTTTTCACTTCCTAAATAATTTGAATACATGTAAGCTATGACTATGTTCTGTACAAAATTGATGCTTTATATTTCCATTTTTTTGCAACATGACCAACTTCTATACAGCTCAAGGAAAAGTGTGAAGAAGAAAACAGAGAAGAACACCAATAAAAGGAAGAACAAGGAAGATGAACATTCAACCAGAACTGAAGGTTCCACAAGTGGATCTGTTGCATCTCCCATGCATACCCGAGTTGCACACAAATCGCCAGACAACCCTGCCCAAAACACAAGAAGCAAAAAGAGGCTGCACATGTGAACATTTGTGTGATTGTGACCTTATAAGATTGTGAACCTGGACCTGTTTATTTTGAACCTTATGTTGAATTTGGACCTTTTACTTCAAACTAGCAAGTGGATGTTATTCGGCCTTAATGTATGTTTGTGAACCTGAGACACTTTGTGTGCTGAAAATCCAGGAAATGAACATTATGTTTGCTTGTGTGTTGGATGTTTTCAACCTTATGTACATGTGTCATGGTAAATTTATTTTTCAGAGAAATTTGGAGAACCATTTGTTGCTGCTGTTGCATGTACAACTCGAGTTTACTTGGTTTTTTAATAGCTATGCCAAGATGTCACGTAAGGATATGTACCATATCTCCATTCATAAATTAACTGATGACCTTGGGTGTAGTGGCTAGCCCGTGCGAGCGCCTCCTAGAGGCCTGGGGTTCGAACCCCTCTACTGCCTATTTTTTACATCCGGGGTTCGAAATGGAGCCAGGGGCATTTCGGTCATCTAGCGCGGTTAACGAGCCATTGACTAACGGTAACGTGAGAAAATGACATTTTTGAGTGTGGCTCTAACGAAACAATGGCATTTTTTAGCAGTGAAACATTTTAATGGCAAAAGTGAATAGTATGGCATAACTAGTGACAAAAGTGATAAAAACCCTTAGGGGTCATTCGGTTTGGAGGATTTCATAACATAGGAATTAGGACTAGTATAGGAATTTTATAGAATGGTACTTGCCACCCTAAGGAATTGGAGCCAGGGGCATTTTTTAGCAGTGAAACATTTTAATGGCAAAAGTGAATAGTATGGCATAACTAGTGACAAAAGTGATAAAAACCCTTAGGGGTCATTCGGTTTGAAGGATTTCATAACGTAGGAATTAGGACTAGTATAGGAATTTTATAGGATGGTACTTGCCACCCTAAGGAATTGGAGCCAGGGGCATTTTTTAGCAGTGAAACATTTTAATGGCAAAAGTGAATAGTATGGCATAACTAGTGACAAAAGTGATAAAAACCCTTAGGGGTCATTCGGTTTGGAGGATTTCATAACGTAGGAATTAGGACTAGTATAGGAATTTTATAGGATGGTACTTGCCACCCTAAGGAATTGGAGCCAGGGGCATTTTTTAGCAGTGAAACATTTTAATGGCAAAAGTGAATAGTGTGGCATAACTAGTGACAAAAGTGATAAAAACCCTTAGGGGTCATTCGGTTTGGAGGATTTCATAACGTAGGAATTAGGACTAGTATAGGAATTTTATAGGATGGTACTTGCCACCCTAAGGAATTGGCTCGCCTCGTTCCTACGCGTAAAATGAGCTTTGAGTGGATGTGTAATTTCCTCCAAAAACACAGGAAATGAATAATATTCCTACGAAATTCCTATACACATTTCCTACAAACCGAACGCATCTATAGGAAATTTTCCTTCGGGATCCTTGTTCCTATGTGTTTCCTATGAAAATCCTCCACACTCAATAGGCCCTTAAGTTTTTCTTGCTAGTTATGCACTTATGAACTTATCCAAGGTTTGGTGCAGAGTAACAAGGACCAAAACTAGAACCGGGAACTATGGTGCAACAACCATATTAAGAAAACAATCTTTCAACCAGTAGAAGCACAACTATTCGCATGACCAAGTCCTGGCCAATGGTGCACTGGCATATGAGTTGATTTGATTGATTCTCATCGTTGCCACTGCACACAAGTTGCAGCATCGTCCCCTGATTTCTCCGGCTACATACACGGAATGCCTGCCCATCTTTGTGATGATTGAAACGCAAACGTGTTGGGACTTGTTAAACCAGTGACTTTGACACTTTCCAGTGTACGGATGAAGCACAAAGAAACAAAAGGCAGTGCGTTCTAGGAACCGCGGTTTAACTCCAAATTGCAACATCTTGCAATAAGAAAGGAGTTCGTTATACTTGTATTATTAGCTTAAACGCAAGTAGTAGTAGGACTGTGCTCCTACGTAGGAGTATGACCAAGCCCCGGTCCAGCCAACATGTTTGTTGCAGAGTTGACTGCCACCTTATATAAACGGCCTGGAAGCAGACAGGCTCTGCATCACAACTTCAACTCCAGGAAGCGTCTTTCTCTGCACACAGACGAGACTGCGCCCACCCCAAGTTCACGGCTAGCTCACAAATCACAATGTCCAAGGTAATTAGTGACCATGTTCTTCCGTTTTGCTTACATGTCTAAAGGTGTACACTTTGTACTAAATGCTTGTGTTTTCACTTGTGAATGAATGACCTGCAGAAGATCGTGATCAGAGCTGATCTCATCGGCGAGAAGTGCAAGAGCAAGATCATGTCAATTGTTGCCAAGCTCGAGGGTACCTATCTTCCTTCCAAGTTCCAACCCACACTATCTTCTTCTTTACCAAATGTATGAAATTTCCAGGGATCAAGTCCATGGACATTGACCAGGACAAGTGCACGCTGACGGTGGTCGGCACCGTCGACCCGGTGCGCGTCGTGCAGAAGCTCAGGAAGTCGTGCTTCGCCGCGACCGTCGTCAGCGTGGACGACGACAAGCCGAAGGAGAAGAAGACCCCCTGCCAGGAGGCCTGCGAGAAGGCCTGGAAGGAGAAGTACGAGAAGGCCTGCGAAGAGAAGTGCGAGAAGGCTTGCAAGGAGCCGTGCTGCGACGACTGCAACAAGGGGACGCCGTCGTACGGCTATGGGTACCGCTGCACGCCGGGCTGCCACTCCAGCCCCTGCGGCCTGCCCAGCTGCCACTACTACAGCAATGGCTACCACGGCTACGGCGTGCGCGCGCCGCCGGCGCCGCCACTGGGATACGCCTGCTATGAGGAGCAGTCACGCGGAGGCGGAGGAGAATGCGGCATCCAGTAAGCCGTGGATTCGTCATCGTCGTCCTGCAGGAGTGTGTATGGCCGTGTCGTTGGAGTTCTCTTTTCGTACAGTGATGATTCCTTTTCCTCTGTGACACGACGGCTTACTTCCGGTTTGATGCTTCAGTCTGCCTATATACTACTAGTGTATAAGTATAATAAAAGCTCATGTCGGCCAGCATTTCTATTTGTAGATACTGATGGTTACCTTATGAATTTATATTGGTGGTTCAAAGTTCACTCCGCCTATGCGAAAGGGCAAATCAAAAGGAACTTATTTAAAATAAAATGAGCTGAAATAAGGCAGTGTGCAGTGTGCAGACGGCTTAATCCAGACAGAATTGACCCAAACTGGATGACAGGAGAACTACCACAGAAGATGGATGCACTGGTAAAACGAAATCACATGAGTTTGAAGGATCATACTGTTTTCAATTTCATCTCTCTTCTCATTCTTTGGTCATTACAAATCTCCAGATTCAAAACCCTACACTGCATTTATCGAATTATACGACTGACCGCATCAGAGAATAAAGTGAGCTACAAGGGATGACAAACTTTGATCATCATCCCATCTACAGATCAAAGTTCATCTCTAACCTTATGATGATGACTACTACATGCAACTAAGCGACCCCAAGTGGCCGAGCCTATAAATGAGAAGCACACCACGAACTCTGTATGTATGCCTTTTCCAATGCCGCATTGACAGTAAACAAGGAGTACTCACTACTCTTTAGAGAAAAATGTTACCTCCGAATCGGAGAGTTTTACAGCACACATATGAGGTAATCAGCTTCCTAATGACCTGAGTTCTTGTAGCGCCGTCATGACCTGCTCCCGGACAAGCTCGAGCCTCTTGAGGTAGACCTCCAGCTCAAGGATCTGCTGCTGCCTCCACTTCTCATCACCGGGCGCCCGAGGGCTCAGTCCAGCCACCCCAAGACCAGCGCCAAGAATATCAGCACCCCCGAATTCCATGCCCAAGCCCAATCCTAGTCCGGTCTGCCCAGGAACAGCAACCGAGCTGATGAGCTCCTTGAGCAGCGGTGACAGGATGCTCCGGACATCAGCTTCAGTGGGGCCATTGGCTGTCACTGGATAAGGAGGCAATGGCGCTGCCGGCACCGGAGGTGGCTGTGCAATCACCGGCACGGAACTCTCGAACGCCGTGATAGCCGGCTCATGAGCCGCATCGGTCAACATCGGAGCAGGCGTTGCAGGGAAGATGGGCGCCTCAATCTCTTGCGCCGCCCTCTTCCTTCCACCACGCCGCGGGCCCCTGCCCCGAGGGGTGTGCGCAGACGCGCCTCCGCCGCCACCCTCCTCGACCGCAGCAGGCGGCTCCGTGACGGCGGCAGCCGCTGCGGCGGCTGCTGCTGCAGCGGGGTTGATGTCGTCCTCGTCCGAGGCGTCGCCCCCGGCGCCGTCGCGCTTGAAGGCCGGGCGCCAGATGTGGCGCGCGACGTCGTAGATGGCGCCCTCGTGCGCGCTCTTGAAGGCGAAGGCGGCGCCCTGCGCGGCGACGCGGGTGGCGCAGACGCGGTACTTCTTCTTGAGGCGGCGCAGCTTCTCGATGAGCTGGTTCTTGGAGAAGTCGAAGGAGAGCTTGCGGCGGATCTCCTCGTAGAAGGGCCCCGTGTCGTACTGGTGCGACGCGAAGGCGGTGCCCCGGCGCGACGTGAACTCGAGGAACCCGCGCAGGATGAGCAGCTCCTCCTCGTCCGTCCACAGCCGCTGGAACAGCCGCCGCGAGTCCTCCGCCGCACTCGCCCCCTGCGGCGGAGGCGGCGGAGCTGCACCGGCGCCGGCTGGGTCGGTGAAGGCGGGGGCTGGAGGAGGCGGGGCCGGGCTGTCGGGGAACGGTGGGGGCGGGGCCTGCTGGGCAGCGGGGGGGGGGGAGTCGTTGGAGGCGTCGCTGTCGGTGCCCTCCTCGTCTTGGTCGGCGGAGGAGGAGGAGCGGGAGCGGGAGGGCGCGGCGGAGGCCATGGTGGTGGTGGGAGGGGGATTAGGGGTTCGGGTGGAGTCGAATCGGGTGCCGGATACGGCGGATAGGACTCGGCCAGACTGCGTGCGTGGCGTAGCGCTAGCGGGCAGGAGGAGTGGCTGCATTGCTTTTGTTTTCTTTTCTCGAGCGGAGAGGCTGCCTTTTGGGGTCCGTTGCCCCGCTGACGCATGGGTCCGGGTGGAAAGACACTGGACCCAGCTGGGAGCGTGTCGCGTCCGACCCAGGATTAGCCAGAACCAGGTGACTGCTGAGGTACCTACGAAAAGGAATGAGGCAATCCTCAAAAGAAAAAGAAAAACGGAAGGGAAGCGTGACGTCGTTGGGAAGGAATAATGGAGTGCATCGGCCCGTGGGTCCGCGGTGAAATGGTCCCTCCCATGTGTTGTGAGTGGAACTCGGCCCAATAGCCCACATCAACGCGTAGAGAGCAGCAGGGCCCAGGTTCGAGCCAGTCCAGCCAGCGAGGACCGACGGGCTGAACACAAACGGAACAGAAGAAAAACTAGGTCGCTCCTCTGCTCCGCCGCGCCTCCCACCGCCTCCTCTACTCCGCCGCGTCGGGCGCCAGGCGCCGTATCCTCTACGGCCGGTAGGGGCGTCGAGCACGTCGACGCGTTCCCCGCCGTCTCGCCACTTGGCTTCGATCAACGGTAGTTTCCCCAAGAACCCCCAATCCCCATCGCGTCTTGATGGCTCACTCATTTTCCTTATCGATTTCATGCTATGGAGATCAAAGATGAGGAGATTAATATACTGTGCTGCCCTTGTACTGATGAGGAGTACTTTGCTGGTCATTAGGCATTGTATTTCAGATTATTATAGTAACAATTGTGCAGTCCAGCCATGTTTACTTTTGGGAATAGCACAAGCGCTTACTTCTTGACCCTGGTTTTTATTCCCAATTTTATTTAGCCCTTGGTTTGAGAGGCAAATTGAACCCTGCCACAGACTTGGAATCTGCGATTCTTTTTTGTTTCCAAAATCCACTCCAATGTACGAGTGTACTGCTGAAAGCTATGCTACAGTTAATTGCCCTTGTGGTCTTACTGCTTTTGTTATTTGCATATAGTCTCATTCAGTGGCGGAGCTACAGGGTGGCCAGGGTGGGCCGCGGCCCACCCTGGGATTTTGACCCGGCCTATACCTATATACATGGGCTAGAGAAGGAAAAAAACGGCCCAACAACACTTTGACCCAAAACAACCAACGCTCTCGCTCTCAGCCAAACCCCAGGCACCACGCACATACAGGCATACAGCGCGCTGGCCCTCTACCCGACACCCAGCCGCCGGCCGCCCCCGTCCCGGCCTCTGCCTGCCTCGCGGGACGCCGGTCGCCGGCCGCCCAGGAGTCTCCTCTGCTCCTGGCCTCCTGCCTCCCCATTGCGCCCTCGCCCTGCCCGGCGCTCGGCGCCAGCCTTGCCACCGCCCCCGGCCGCGACCCTGCCCTGTCCCGGCCGCCTGGCGCCCCTGCAAGCCGGCGGCGCCGCCCAGTCCGCACTACGGCACTCGGCTCGGCCTGATTTGAGGTACCGTTCATCCATTCCCAAATTCCCCAATTTTTGATTTAGGGTTTGCTTGCTGTTTGTTGTGTTGTGCATTGCCTGTGTGGTAATATAATTTTTGATCCGAGTAATTACTAGTTACAAGGTACAGGACAACATCCTAAACTGAGAAGAAAAGGCTAATTCAGACATCTTACACTGGTTCATGGTTGCATCAGAAATCTGAGACTGTTAATTTTGTTTTGTACTTTTGAGGTATTGAACTGAATGTTGAACTTACTGTCCAGGTCCAGCCATGCTTAATTAAACAGAATTCATGTTGTATTATGGGTCTTAATTGGATTGAGGGGCTGTAATAAGGTTGTGTATTTAGTTTCATGCTCACAGCATCTTCACTCAAATGGCCAGTAGCTTAAGCTACTGTTGGAAAGGCGTGTAATTTACGCATGCTTTCAAACAGAGTTGGAAAGGAGTACCAAACTACCCATCTGTTCCTTCCCTTTTCTGCCATGAGTTTAGTCAAGAGCAAGTTGAGAAATAAGATGGGCGATAGTCTTTTGGATGATTGTCTAGTCACATACATTGAGAGGGATGCTTTCTCCGAGGTGAATGAAGATGATATAATTGACACCTTCATGGCAATGCAAAAGCGTGAGCCAGAAACATAGTCTTTTTGAACTTCTCAAGGTATGTACTATGGTCCATGTAGTATGTACTATGTAGGCTTTTTAATGCAAAACAGAGATTTAATTGAGGATTTTAGTGTTTTTGCAAGTCCATATTGTGATATTGATCTATTTCTTTGTGATATTGGTAATTAGTTAGAACTTTCACATGTCATATTGCTTATCAAAAAAATAATTGGGGCGGACCACCCTGGTGTCAAATGCTAGCTCCGCCACTGGTCTCATTGCACAATTATATTAAGTTATCCATGATCCATCTCCTGTTTCGTTTGCTGTCAGCTGTCCTATAGACCAGGATCATTGCAATACGTGTTAATTGTTGATTTGTCTTTGCACTAAGAATCTCTGTACCGTTCATCACTCTTCACTAGTGCGATAAATATGGTATTTGCTGTCAGCATAACAAACATTGACATAGTTTTTGTTTGTAAGTTTGGTGCCTCACTTTAGTTACTGTATTATTTATCATATGCACACGCCTACTCATAATGCAAGAGGAGATACATCCAGGCTGTTTTCGTCTGCTATTACTGAAGCCCTAGGTAGCTTGCTTCTAGTGTTCTAAGTGTGTTTTGTTCTGTAAAGTGAACCATTGAATCCAAAATTATCCTTTTCTCTGAGATATCCTGATCGATCCATAAGTTTGCTGCAGATTGATTTGATTGCTTTTCTGATAGCAGCCTGTTCTCCTATGGCACTGGGGGGGACAACTGAAACCTCACGTCCCGCTTTAAGTCCACCCTGCTTGCCACAGGCTGTCGGCTTGTTGTGTTAGTGCATGAATGTCTCACACGGCCAATAGGATGAATATATCTGGTGGCTGTGTGGTCTTGGCATGTCGATGACATGGGGTTTGTAGGGTTGACATCTCCGTTCTTTGAGTGATCTTGGTTCACCCGCATTAGATTATGATGATAAAGGTATAAATCTCTGTTGTTTGTCTGATCGTGTTATGCAACTTCCAACATACATTGCCCAAAGGAATTCGACATCGTGAAGTACCACTAATCCTAGCCTACATGGTGTCTATCAATAGAATGGAGAATTGTGGGTTGAACATAATGACCAAAACAGTGTATGTATTACTTAGTAGTGAATATGGTAAAATAGCATGTCCAAACCCAGCAGTTGGTCCTGATGAATTCAACCCCCTAAGGTCCAACTTAGACAATAATAAGGCAGAATGTCTTTCATTATGCCAAAAAGGCAAAATGTCTTTGATTTGCATATTATTGTATTAAATATGCGTTTTGACCAGGACAAATTATGCATCATACATCTCATTTGTCAAATCTACAGTTCTACAATTTGACATTTGTTCTACTAATGCCAATCTTCCCTATCACGGTATTCATCTTTTTTCTGCTTTAACCTGTTTGCCACGCTGTGTTCTCGAATCTCTACTGGTCCTCCCTGATAACTAATGTAGTGATAGGATGTTGCTTCATATGTCCCCGTTCCTCTTCAAAATCACTTAATCACATGTAGTCATATGGATGATCACATACTTGGCAGTTTATTCTGTAGAATAGACTTCATGAACAAGTAGAACTTCCACTTCCTTTGAAGGCCAAAATGTACAACAGTGGTAACACACAATTCTAGCTCACCCTTCATTCTTCTGGAGCATGGATGTTGGATATTACTTTGTAGTGTGTTACTGTAAATCTAAATTGATTAGCTGCTGTGAAATTCTCTTAGTTTTATGTGCTAAGCAAATACTCCCTCCGTCCCATAATATAAGAACGTTTTTGACACTAGTCTAGTGTCAAAAACGTTCTTATATTATGGGACGGAGGGAGTAGATGTGTACTCATTATAATCCATGAGAAATCAAATCAGAGCATAAATCTATTTGCATTCATTATCCTATCAGGCAGCTGATTTTACATTTTAAAAAGAGAAAAGTATACCTTTTGTCCCTCAACTCTTGGTGAAGTCTAGATTTGGTCCCTCAACTTCAAAACCGGACAACTTGCACCTCTAACTACCGAAACCGGACAAGGTTCGTCCCCGGACTCGGTTTTGACCGGTTTTGGTGTTGACTCACCCCGGTTTTGACCCGTGCTCACTCATATTCCTGTAATTTTTTTATATCCGTGAACTTTTTGAAATCCACATACACTTTTCAACTCCGCATAGTTTTTTCAAGGTCACATATTTTTTTCAAAAATAAACATACTTTTTTCAAATCAGCAAACTATTCTAAAATTCACATACTTTTTTCAACATTTACGTACCTTTTCTAAATCCCCGTATTTTTCCCAAGTTTGTGTAATTTTATCAAATCCAAGTATTTTTCAAAGCCATGAACTTTTTTTGAAATTCGCATACTTATTTCAAATCCACATGCTTTTCAAAGTCCGCATTTTTTTCAAATCCGTGTTCCATTTATAATCCATGAACTTTGTTTGAAATTCACATACTTGTTTCAAGATGAAACAATTTCTGAAATCCACATATTTTTGCATAAAAGAAGTCCATATCCGCGTACTTTTTTCAAGTTCGCATAAAATTTTCAAATTCATGAACTCTTTCAATAAAATGTACTCAAATTTGAAAGTGTACATCAATTTTAAAAAATTAAATGAACTTAAAAAACTAAATGAACTTTAAAAAAATACGCATATTTGAAAAAGTACATGAACTTGTAAAAAGTACAAAAATTTTAAAAAGGTTCACGTATTGAAAAAATAACCGAATTTGAAAACATCACGTGGACTTGGAAAAGGTATCCAAATTTGAGTCGGAACGGTCAAAACCGGGGTGGGACAGTACCAAAACCGGTCAAAACCGTTACCAGGGATGAATCTTGTCCGGTTTTAGAAATTAAGGGTGCAAGTTGTCCGGTTTTGGAGTTGAGGGACCAAATCTAGACTCCGTCAAGAATTGAGGGACGAAAAATATACTTTTCTCTTTTAAAAATGATATCACATCCTCCAATATTATTTGTTACTTTTTGCTTTTTGCATTTCATTCTTGAAATTGCTTGGGAAGGAAAAGGTATTTAACTACAAATAATTTCAGGAAGCAAGTGTGCTCTGAAGTCCGAACTGCTGAACCTCTTGTCAACTCCAGCAAACTAGCAGAGCCTTCTATCACCAAATAAAAGGGCTGTGATGTCGCTACGGCAGCTACTGGGATGGTCAGATGGAGAGGTGATGCGGCCGGAGTCAAAGCCGTGTTCCCGACTGATGCGCCACACTGCTGGTATCTTCTCAGTTGGTGGTGGCCTTGCTTTCTGGGTGCTTTGCCGCCTTCACTATGGTAATCCTTCCTGGCCATCCACATATTTTCCGTTTCAATATCTGGTCTATTCATCTTGAAACATATATTTGTTAATACTACCATCAAGGATGTAAATCTCATTGCTCCCGTATCCATATAGTACTGTGATTGTAGTTTTGGCCTTGTCATTAGCAGTAGTTTTGACCTTTTGGTGTTGGTCCCTCGAAGCAATTCAAAACTGAAAGTATTTTGCTGACCCTGTTTCATTATCTAGGTCCAAGGATAACGGTTCCAAGGAGTCTCAGGTGGGCATCCTGTGGAGCGATGGGCACGAGCGCGACGGCAGCCATGCTTGTGCGGCTCTTCAGCCCGGAGTGTGAACCACAGAACATAGCAGCTTTCGACAGACCTGAATACAAGCCTGCATAGTGTCATGGAAATCCAGGGCCTGGTCTGCCAAGCCCTATGCGAGTTTGCTGATTCGGCCCTTGGTGATGCCTTACAAGATGTTTATGCATAAATGTACCTCCCCTGAAATTGGACACCTCTGTTTCCCACACTCTGGCCGCCGTCATTTTCTTCTGAAACTAGGAGCTTTTTGCATCAAATCTGGAGCTGGTACCTTTTGCATCAAATTTGGTTTCCAAAGTGGGGTAGTGATGTATTGCTGGACACATTTTGAGTGATGATAAGTTGCACTCAGTTAACCTAATGACTTTCGTGAGATACATAAACATACTCCGATTTGACCCGATGATGTGCGGTAATAATAGGCGCTGGCCTTCAGTGTTTAAGCCTTGGTTACTACTGTACAGTATCTTATTTTCCAACTGCTGAAGGCAAGCCCGTTAATAAGATCTGTTTGTTCAAAAAGAAAAAAAAGGCAAGCCCGTTTACAACTGTACGTCTAGGACAAGGATCCGAGTTGATGCTGATCTTTTGGCTGTTATTTTTGGCCTGTTTCTTTACAGTTAAATCCTGCTAATTTTTATCGACAGTTACTTGCTTCTAATTAATCCTGGATATTTTAAGAACTAGAAGTAGACTCGGTGTTGGTATCGGACTTTGTACAAGTCTACATATAGCATATTCCGTCGTCGGAACGTCGTAGTTGTTCAGAAGCTCATCAAATCTTTCCTTCGTTTCGCGTCGCAGCAACGAGAGACGCTCTCGACGTCGCAATGCAGCTGGTGCTGTGTGACTGCTGCCCGCCGTGCGCGCCGGACCCGCGGGCGCGGACGGCGGCCACTACGAGGAGCTGCCCGTGTCGGTGCCGCCGCACGTGCCGCGGGGGCTGAGCAGGGACGAGGCGCCCGGGCCCGGGCTGGACCAATGGGAGGAGGGAGCGTACGCGGAGGCCGTGGAGCAGCTGGCCGCGCCGCCGCCTGAGATCACAGAGACGGGCGCCGGAGACGCGTGGCCGTGGCTACGGGCGGCTTTCGCGTCGGTCTACGAGATGGTGGTGGCGCCCGTGTCGTCCTGCGGCCGCTCGTGACGAAAGTGAAGCCGGTCGTGCCTCGTGCGTGCGCGCGTTGGGTGCAGAGATCGCGAACTCTCGATGGGCGGCACGGGCCAGAAGCTGCTGTTTCTCCGTGAGATATTTCCGGCGGACACGATAACGATACGCCTGGCCCCGCGCTTTGCGTCGGCGTGCAGGCGTCTCGCTTACACCGCACGTGTTGCAATCGCATGTTTCAATCCGTGTCGTCTCGGAGCCGAGAAAGAAGAATCTATGCTCCAAGTCGACGAAGCATGGGCATCTCGAGCTCTCCGGGTCGAAAGGATGCTCATCTTCATACGACCTCCTGCGACGATCGTACGGGGAACAACTCCAAAGGGAGAGCGCGCTGGCCGGACTGGACTCCCGAGCACCTTGTTCGATCCAGGAGGACTTCACATCGGGAATCTGATAGCTAGGTACTCCCTCCGTTTTTTTAAGTCTGCATATAAGGTTTCGTCAAAGTTAAGCTTTGTAGAGTTTAACTAACTTTATATTAAAACATATAAACAATCACAATATGAAATCAATATTATCAGATGCACCATGAAACGTATGTTCATACTATATAGTTTTAGTATTGTAGATGTTCATATTTTTTTATATAAATTTGGTCAAACTTTGTGCAGTTTGAGTTTGATCAAATCTTATATACGGAGTAAAAAAAAGGAGGGAGTACATGTCGTTCTAATTTGCCCCTTTCTTTCTATTGTCCCTTTCGTTCAGAAATTCACGGAGGCTTAAGATACTACTCCCACCAGTGTAAAACACTATTATATTATGGGATAGAGAGAGTAGCTAACTGTATTATATGGTTTCAGACTTCGGTGAAATGGTTGCAGTGTTGTAGTATTTTTAGCGTTAGTCTAAGTCCCTCTCATCCTTGTAAAAGCTCTCCTTTTGGACAGAGATGAAGTACCTTTTTGTTACGGGCCGTGAAATTTTAACTACTACTCCCTCCTTCCCATAATATAAAAGCATTCTTTATACTAACTTTCACCGTGTACTTTTAAATTTTTATAGTAAATACAATGAAATTAAAATCTCAGAGAAGAGGACAACATTTCATAAAGTAAGGAAGGCAAGGTGTTTTGCGTAAACTAATATTGCAATTTTTTTTTGCTAAAAGCATTATGCAACACACCTAATCAGTGGCGAGCCAGGTAGAAACTGCTAAGGGGCCAAGGCTAAAACATGAGTGTTTTGACGGTGCAAAATGCCAGGTAGATCAATTAACACCCTTATATTTCTTTACAGAGGGTGTATCTCATCTAAGCCCTCCCTCAAAAAATTCCTTCACGTTCAAAGTTGAGGCAACTATTGTGGCAAATTAGGCTGGCATGGAGAGATTTCGGCCACAAGTGAACAGCTGCCAAGGTCGGTGATCCGCTTTTCATGATTTGCCAATTGTTGTACATATATAGCTACCAGGTTTAAAGGACCGACGATTCAATTTATTCACAACGACAAGTATGACATTTTCTAATGCATTTCACATACCAAAAGAAAATAAAGTTCCATCCATTTGGTGAGGTTTTGACCAGAGTAGTTGCTAGGGGGGGGGAGGGGGGTTGGTGTGCTGCTATTTCGCCTTAGTTGCGGCTCAAGGGATTTACAATGTGGAGTTTTCGTTCTTGACGAGGTGTGGAGGGGGGGCTTTATTGGAAAATCATTAAAAATTTACAAACAAACACTAGTAGAAAAAGGGGCTTTCGTTCAGGCCTGGCCAGCCCATTAGTCCCGGTTCTGTCACGAACCGGAACAAATGGATGCATTTGTCCCGGTTCGTGAGCCCAGTGGGCCGGCCGGGGCTCGTGGGCATTGGTCCCGGTTCGTATGGACCCATTTGTCCCGGTTCTAGGCACGAACCGGGACCAATGGGCCTCGCTTCTGGCCCACAAACATTGGTCATGATTCTTGGCTCGAACCGGGACAGAAGGCTGGGCTTTAGTCCCAGTTCCAGCCACGAACTGGGACAAATGAGTTGCCTATACATACTCCGTCGCCGTAGCAGAGCACTCCACGGTGCTCTGTTTTTTCTGGCCGGCGAGGAGAGGGCATTTGGGTGCTCTAGCTCACCTCCTATGCACATGAGGTGTTCGATGAAATGCCCGAGCCACGCTAGTTAAGCTTTCTTCTCTCGAAGCTCGACCTCCAAGCTCCATTTTTCCCGAGATTTGTCTAGATTTAGCGATCCGTCGCGTCCCGTCCCCGTCTTCACCACCGTCGATCGCCCGCGCCGATCTCGTCGCCTGCACCACCATGGTGAGCCTCTTGTTCTTATCTTCTTCTGAAAGAAAAAATTCTTACTTTAGATAGATACTTGTCTAATTTTCTTAATTTTATTATTGCTTGTTATTATATAGTGCGATGATTTTGGTATCCGCCCCCGTCGGCCCTCGTCCTGACTATGATTCAGATGTGGTATATATTATCTTTTATAACTATTTGGTTCATTTATTGTTTATGACAATTATGCCCATCAAGTTGACATAGATTTTATTTATGTAGGAGGTAGTTGAACCGGAAATTTCAACCAACCCTATTGTCGAGAGGTTAAATTTAGTTGAAGAAGAAAACAATTACTTGAAGGAAAAAATAAAAAATTGAGGAGGAGAAGATGATATTGGAGTTGCATGTTGCGGATGTCGTCGATGATCACAAGATCAAGATGGATGCAATGCGGTTGAAGATTGAAAGATTAGAAAATATGTCATTCATACCGAGGCTTGGTATCATTATGTCATTGAATCAATTTTTACCTTGGTTGTGATTATGATCGCATTTGTTGTTGCATTGAAAGGTTTTACATAGTTTCAATTATGGTTTAACTAGATGCTCTCAAGAGCTATATGTTGTTCAATGAGAACTATGTATGTACTTTGTTTTTAATGTGATGATGAACTTCTATTAATTTGGTCACTTATCTATTCATGAGAGCTATATGTACTAAATTTATGATGTGGCTTTGAATGGTGTATTTTTGAACACAGAAAAACTATGGAGTTCAAACAAGTTAAAAAATTAAATCCCTTTGTAACAGACGAGTTTCCATATGAAACCCTCATACTTCGAAAGAGATTGTCCGTTTTGTACACGAAGTGCATCCAGTTTTTGCCGTAACCCTCTCTATTTTCTTGCACATGCTATATGGGTGAAATGATGATACCATGCCAACTTTCAACCTTTTCAGAGTTCATTTGTAGTGTTTTTCAATTTCAGGGTCTTATAGTTGAAAAAAAATCAATAAATGCATGAAAAATAACAAATGAAGTCAAAAAGGATTGAAAATTGATGATGTGGCTTTGAATGGTGCATTTTGAACACAGAAAAACTATGGAGTTCAAATAAGTTCAAAAAATGAAATCCTTTTGTAACACACGAGTTTCCGTATGAAACCCTCATACTTCGAAAGAGATTATCCGTTTTGTACACGAAGTGCATCCAGTTTTTGCCGTAAGTCTCTCTACTTTCTTACACATGCTATGTGGGTGAAATGATGATACCATGCCAACTTTCAACCTTTTTAGAGTTCATTTGTAGTGCTTTTCAATTTCAGGCTCTTATAGCTCAAAATAATCAGTAAATGCATGAAAAATGACAAATGAAGTTAGAAAGGGTTGAAAATTGATGATGTGGCTTTGAATGGTGCATTTTGAACACAGAAAAACCATGGAGTTTAAATAAGTTCTAAAAAATGAAATCCCTTTGTAACAGACGAGTTTCCGTATGAAACCCTGATACTTCGAAAGAGATTATCCGTTTTGTACACGAAGTGCATCCAGTTTTTGCCGTAAGCCTCTCTACTTTCTTGCACATGCTATGTGGGTGAAATGATGATACCATGCTAACTTTCAACCTTTTCAGAGTTCATTTGTAGTGCTTTTCAATTTCAGGGTCTTATAGCTAACAAAAATCAGTAAATGCATGAAAAATAACAAATGAAGTCAGAAAGGGTTGAAAATTGATGATGTGGCTTTGAATGATGCATTTTGAACACATAAAAACTATGGAGTTCAAATAAGTTTGGAAAAATGAAATCCCTTTGTAACATACGAGTTTCCGTATGAAACCCTGATACTTCGAAAGAGATTGTCCGTTTTGTACACGAAGTGCATCCAGTTTTTGCCGTAAGCCTCTCTACTTTCTTGCACATGCTATGTGGGTGAAATAATGATACCATGCCAACTTTTAAACTTTTCAGAGTTCATTTGAAATGCTTTTCAATTTTAGGGTCTTATAGCTCAAAATAATCAGTAAATGCATGAAAATTAATAGCAAAAAGAATTATCATAAAATAAAATAAATAAGTAATTTAAAACAAAATAATATAAACTTTAATAAAATATATAAGTAGAAACAAAATAAAATAAACTTTAATAACATAAATAAAATTTACGAAACTAAAATTATCAAAGTATTTTCTCTTCAAAACATTATAAGCAAACTCTAAAATTTATGAAACTAAAATTATATAAAACTGATGCAACTAAAATTATCAAAGTATTTTCTGTTCAAAATCATTAAAAGCAAAAAGAATTTTCATAAAGAACTTTTTTATTAAAAACGTTAATAGCAAAAAAATTATCATAAAATAAAATAAATAAGTAATTAGAAAAAAAATAAAATAAAATAAATAAGTATTTTTTTGTAAGTAGAAACAAAACAAAAAAATAAAGCAAAAAAAACAAAAAACTAGGAAAAAATAAAAAAAATGACTAGAAACTCATCCATGGGTCAGGATTCAGGCCCGCAGAAGGCCCATCAGGCATAGCAGTCACAATTAGGCCCGTAAGCCTGCAATGAAGAGGAGCTCGAGAGGGGTGCAGCAGTGGGGCTTATAAATCACTGCGCGCCCCTCTCAACTAGCAAGGTGGGACTAAACTCCCACCATCACCCCGCTGTCTTTGGTCCCGGTTGGTGTCACGAACCGATACCAATGCACCCCCTTTAGTCCCGGTTGGTGCCACCAACCGGGACCAAAGGCCGCCGCTTCCCGCCCTTTGGGCTGCTGGGGCATTGGTCTCGGTTGGTGCCACGAACCGTGACCAATGCCCTGGGTATATAAGAAAAACACTTAGCAGTTTCGACCAAATCCATCACTTCTTCCCCCGACGCCCCTGCTCCTCCTCGCCGTCGCCGCCCGACGCCTGCTCCATCTTGCCGTCGCCGTCGCCCGCGCCCCTGCCCGCCCCCGCTGTCGCCGTCACCCGCGCCCCTGCCCCTGCCTGCCCCCGCCGTCGCCGTTGCTCGCGCCCCTGCCCCGGCCCGCCCCTGCCGTCGCCGTCGGCCGCGCCCCTGTCCCGACCCGCCCCTGCCGTTGCCGTATGTGTATGTATGTATGGATGGATGTGTAGTTATATTATTTTAGTTTATATTTAGTTTAGTTTTAAGATTAGGAAAATTTGTTATGTGTGGTTATATTTATTTAGATATATAGTTAATTTAGATGTTGTAATTTGTTCATAAAAATTGTGCACTTTTGTATAGAAACTTTATTTTTTTTCATATGTACAAAAATGTAGAATGAAAACGAAAACAAACATATAAGAAAAAACAAAGGAAAAAATGAAGAAGGAAAAGAAAACCGCCTGGCCCGCCCACCACCGCATTTTCATAAAGTGTTTCCACCGAGTCCACGTCGCATCCATCGAGCACCCGCGGCGAAGCAAGTCTTTTTTTAAGGTAGTTCTTTGTTAAAGTGAGGGGGGACGCCGGGAGCACCTCCTGGCCCTCTCGCTCGACCAAAACTCTCAAGGACACCCAAACCCTAGAAAAAACGATGTCGGTCTCCTACCTCCTCCCGCCGCGCCCCTACCCAATCGACAAACTCTCTTGAGGTCACCCAAATTTACCAAGTTAAAAGAGCGTTGTCGTCGAGGCCACCCCGAACCCTTGAAGCGTTGTTGAGGCCACCCCAAACCCTTGAAGCATTGCCGAGGCCACCCCAAACCCTAGAGAAGCGTCGAGGCCAGGGCACTAATATGATTTCTTATTGTGCTTAGCTAGCTAGTTCTACGTTTGCCACTAATATATCCATCTGTCATGTTTGAATAATAATTGCCATGTTGTAAATATTTGCAGAAACTATGGATCCGCACCCCCGAGACGAAGCAACAGAAGCGGTGTTGGGGGAGATAATCGCACACGGAAGTGATGCCGTCTTGTCGCTTCTCAACGACACATGCACCGATGGTCTGGAAAGACAGGATGAAGAAGCAGGCTACGGTGATGATCAAACAATGGAGGGGGAAGGACACCGTGATGACGGCTCCGGTGACCGAACGGAGTCCGGCCAGGTATATATATTAATTAATTAAGCATGTGCTGACTATAGCTAATTGATGCATTAATTGTTTTTGGTATGCACACATATTAACTCTCTTCTTTTTCTTCTTTTCTAGCCCTCCGGATCGAGCAACACTTCGGTAACGAGACGAGGCCCGAAGAGAAAGTTGTGCATGGATGAAAGGTACATGATCATCGAAATTGATCGCGCTGGCCAACCGATTGAACCCCTCCGGACCAAGGAAAAATTTAATGCTCAGTGCGGGGTTCTAGTTAGGGACATGATCCCGATCAGCATTGAGCAATGGTTGAAGCCTAAGAACAAAGACTCTCAGGTGTATTATGTCAGCGATAGGCAGAAACCTGGTTTTTGGACCGCGCTGCAGGAAAATTTCACCTTCCCGCCAGAGGAGGATCCAGAGAATCCAGTTAAAAAGCCAATGATCAAGGCTTATACTCTTAAGAAGATGGCTGAGCTATTCAGGAGGTGGAAGAATGAGCTGAAATCATCGTTTGTCGACCAAGACAAGACTCCAGAATTCATCGCCCGATTTGAGAAGATCAAAGATCAGTGGCCCGCATTTGTCACCAAAAAGAAATCCGAGAGAGCAGCGAAGATGTCAGCGACAAACAAGAAAAATGCTGCAAAGAAGAAGCATCACCATCGCACGGGGTCATGTGGCTACCTGAAAGCCCGACCGTTGTGGGACAAGGCTGAGAATGACCTCATTGATAAAGGGATCGAACCAGAGATGTGACGCTGGCCAGACCGTTGCAGGACTTGGTTCTTCGGGGTTGGGGGAAAATTGGACCCTGTAACAGGGAAGTGCGTTTGGACCAACGAGCAACTGAACACACCCATCGAGAAGCTTCAGGAGTATATCGGAAAGGCGTAGCAAGGGACGTTCATTCCGGACAGAGAGAACGACGAGCTCACTGAGGCCCTCGGGAATCCTGAGCACCCCGGACGGACCCGAGGCACGCTAGGCTCCCTTTCATGGAAGGCTGGATTTCCCGACACAGGCGGTTACAAACGCCGGGAGAGGAAGAATAAAAAGGAGTTGACCCAATTACAGGCGCTGCACGCAAGGGTACAAGCGCTAGAGGAACGAGACGAGGCCCGCAGCACGCGACCTGCCGAAGCTACACCCGAAGCTACCCCGCCATCTCATCGGAGAAGCAGCGTAGCTTCCACGGAGCTGCTTCAGGAGCCTATCTTCATGGCTCCTGCTAGCTACCCCGTGGATGCCATCACGGAGTCTCAGAATTGCCACCTTATGACGCAGTGGATGGAATTTAAAGTCAAGGCGGCTGTTGGCTCTGTTGCACCTCCTGAACCTGGCGCAACTTTTCACTGCCGGGCGATTCCATAAGGATATGCTAGGGTGATGGTGGATGAAATCACAAAAGGATTTGAGGACCTCCGGCTTGACCACCCTACGGGTGACGGAGAGACTCGGCTGGGTTCTTGTCTGAAGACTCCATGCCTATGGCAGAAGGAGCTCATCAACCTTCCGAATTGGACGCCTCCGCCTCCTCCGGCGAGTCAGGGCACTCCGCCTCCTCCACCGCCTCCTCCTCTGGCGAGTGATCAGGGCACTCAGCCTTGTTCTCCGGCGCATGGCGGCACTCCGCCTCCTTCTCCGCCTGCGCCGGCACGCCCGAGCAGCCACCATCCTCCTCCTTCTCTGCCTCGCCAGCAAGGGCGGAAGAGACCCACCACCGCCCCGGCTGCTCCGGCGCGTCGTAGTCCTTCTCCTCTGCCTCATAAGCAAGCACAAAAGAAGACAGCCGCAGCCGCTCTGTCTGCTCCGGCGTCTAGCAGTACAGCCAGAGGCGGGAGGCAATACAGATTCGGTCCACCTCTCAAGCCTCTAGAGAAGTTACCATACGAGAGGACCGTGGAAGAAAATGCGAAGATCGTGGAAAAAGAAGTGAAGAACTTCTTTGAAGGGGTGAAAGCAAAGAGACATCCACCTCCGGAGGAGAAGGTAGACCTGGTGAAATCAAAGCGCACTATCGATGCCCTGAGGAAACCACCAAAGTCTCCGCTGAAAAACAACTATGAGCGCATTACTGCAAAGGTATATATCGAAGCGGAGCGGTCGGGAAATACTATCAGTGATCGAAGGTTAGCAGAACGACGAGTTGGGAAAAAATTTCCCAGCTCGACGAACAAGCGGACCAATCGTGCCCCCCGCTCAAGGTGTCTAGCGATATCGTCACTAATGATCCGAGGATGGTACCCGGTTATAGCAATCTTGAAGATTACCTGCCTGACGATGTACATTATGATTTCTTGGAGGTGGGAAAACACCAATACCATTACGGGAAGCCTCTTGTCAAAGATGAAAAATCTCTAACAACGATGATGCGAAGATTCCATGATTGGTACATGAAAACCTGCAGAGAGTCTGGGGGGACGAATACTTTGTATCTGAGAGTTAAAGAGGAGCACGACCTCGTTGGAATTGATTTGTTGACTGTTCCATTTGAGGAGTTCTTCCAGTGGTTCAATCAAAAGGCCCTCGATAAATTAACGGTCACTTGCTACTGTCTGTAAGTACTACTTGTGTCATTAAGTCTCTATATATAGCTCAACTCTTTCATTGCATGTATATATGATTATCCTCACTATATTATGCCAATTGAAGATCGTCGAGTGCAGAAAAGCAGAAATGTATGATATTGGGTTCATTAACACAAATCTCATAGATGAATTTCAGGTTAAAAAGAACGCCGATGATGCTGAGGCCAACTTGCTCAAATCATTGATAATAAATCAAAACAAAAATAAAATACTCTTTCCTTACAACTTCAAGTGAGTGTTACTGTCTTGTTCATATTCGGTTTCCCTTATTACTCGAGCGAGGTTATAGTAATGTAATTGATGAGTTATGCATGCGTGCGCAGCTTCCACTATATTCTTCTGGAGATTAAGCTTGAGCAGGGACTGGTAACCGTCTTAGACTCGAGACGAAAAGATCCCGAGACCTATGCGGACATGACTAAAATTCTCAACAAGTAAGTTCAATCGATCATTATCGCACCATATCGGCAACTTTTTGTTGATTTCCTGATATCTCAAGTAATAATTATTTTCTTTGTCTTGCAGGGTTTGGAAAAAGTTCACCGAAGAAGCTCTGGGACTGTCGAAGTGCGATATACATATCCGAAAGTAAGTACTACTAGCTAGCTAGTTCTGCGCATCTCCCGTTGATTCTAGCTACTTTCATCAATGCCATTTATAATACTTCATTATCAGTTTGATTGACCTCTATTTCTCGTAAAGTGCTTTAATTGACCTCTATTTCTCGTAAAGTGCTTGTGGCAGGAATAAGGGAATGATTACTGTGGATACTACGTGTGCGAGTTCATCTACAACGCGACTTGCAAAGATAAGCGGGGCTACTCTAAAAGACAATTTGATATGCGTAAGCAATAATATTCACAATTTCATTTTATTACACCATCATTTCTGTTGAGTTTCATTCATATATATATGTATTAACCCCTTCTTCAAATTAGACGTGGGAGATGCGGAATGAACTCCTACCAGAAGATCGCATGGAAGCAATTCAAGAGGAATTAGCGGGATTCTTTCTTAACCACGTCATCAATAAAACCGGAGAATACCATGTGGACCCTGAGTTCATATATAATTAGGGGATTATATTGTAAGAGATCTTATATTGTATATATGTAGCCAGTAGCGTCGGATAGATATACAAAAACTTGTTGTTCGACCAATCTCTCGGAGAAGGAGAGGTCGATCACTTCTCTCGGTATGCATGACGAACTTCTGTACTTAATGGTTTCCTTCATTTTCTTACTAGCTAGCGTGTCGAGGGCCTCTCTATACGTATAGTACGTAGCGTCGACCAAGCACGGAGATAAGAGAGGACACTTCTCTCTATTAATTAATTAGCTACCTAACACAATATATGAAACACCTTAATTAACCATACAAAACCCCCAAATCCACCCCCTTTCAGAAAAAAACAAAAACCCTAGCCCCTGAACAGCTGACGTGTGGATGCCTATTGGTCCCGGTTGGTGCCATCAACCGGGACTAAAGTGCCTCCTGCCTGGGCTCGCAGCACCGGTCACGTGGAGGCCCATCTGTCCCGGTTAGTATAAGAACCGGGACTAAAGGCCTAGGGAATTAATAACGATCCTTTAGTCCCTGTTCCCCAACCGGGACAGATGGGCCTTATGAACCGGGACAAATGACCCTTTTTCTATTAGTGAAATATTCCTCTGCCGCATAATATAAAAACGTTTTTAACACTACAGTATCAAAACTGCTCTTATATTATAGGAGGGAGGGAGTAGTTTGCTAAAAACTAAGGGCATCCTCCATCCACACATCGGTGAGGCGTCCCAATCATGCTAATAAAGCTAGAACATCTGCAATTATATTATAACTTTCTGAAAGTTTTTGTAACGACAAGTTCCCTCCTTCCTCCGCATATGAGAGCCTTGATCCCCCGAATAATAGGGCCAAAGGTGTGGGAAAATGTATACATAATTGTCCAGTCACTACCGGAAAACGGGCATACGCCGACGGCCAAACCTATGCCTATGGCTGCCGTCGGCCTAGTTTGAGATATGCCGACAGCCCAGTCCTGGCCGTCGGCTTACACTGGCCGTCGGTTTACGTGGATCTATGCCGACGGCCGCCGTCGGCACAGAACGGTCGTCGACCTAGCCGCTGACATGCCGACAGCCGTTGTCGGCATAAATCAACCGTCGGTATAACTGTGGGCCCGGCGACCCCGCCCGTGACTAGCGGCTAACGCTGTCAAACCTATGCCGACGGTCGGGACGGGCGACCCTCGGCATATCTCCGCATGCCACATCACCGATCCGCGGCATAGGTATGCCGACGGCAGCCGTCGGCATATCTGCCACGTCATCGGCATAGCTATTTTTTTTACATACTTTTTTTGCATATGTTTTAATGCTTTTTTTACATACGTTTTTTTGCATATGTTTTTATGCTTTTTAAAAAATATGTGTTCATGCTTTTTTATGTATTATATGAATATATATGTAGTTTGTAATTTTTTCCATAGATTATGAACATATATATATATAGTTTGTATTTTTTCGAGCACATTAATAATATGCTGTCATGTTCTTTTGAATATAGGTCCTTAAATTTTATTAAAATCAAAAACAGCTATGCGATAGAAGTTGAGTGGCGGTTGCAAACGCCCGGCACCCGTCTCCGGAGTGTGACCCCCTCACGTCCGCGGTGTGCCCCCCTCACGGACGGCGCCGCCGCCAGCATCTGGAGGGCGGAAACAGCCGCATCGGGTCTATACGGAGGGGACGTTGCTCTCAAGTGTTTCTATGGGATGACCTACCACAACCGGGTGGTGTTGTGGCATGTTCGAAGAGGCGGCACGCATCTCCGGGGCATGGCCCCCCTAACGGACGGTGCCGCCGGCACCTGGAGGGGGAAAACGGACGCATTGGGTCTACACGGAGGGGATGTAGCTGTCGGCTTGGCCCGGATGTTGCTCCCAGGTGTCCCTCTCTGAGCTGACCTGACACAACTGGGTGGAGAGGTCCACTGTTCAAAGCCCGTCCATGAAAAGTCAAAGGGCTAGATCTCGTGGTCAACCGCTCCAGGGTTAGGCGGGACGGGGGCCCTGAGGGGGTAGCAATGCCACCGGAGCATCGCACTGGCCCCTCATACATGCGGGGTGGTGTGGTGGCATGTCCGAAGAGGTGACACACGTCTCCGGGGTTTGGGCCCCCTCACGGACGGTGCCACCGCCGGCACCTGGAGTGGGGAAACGGATGCGTCGGGTGTACACGGAGGGGATCTTGCTGTGGGTCTGGCCCGGATGTTGCTCCAAAATGTTCCTATGGGTTGACCTAACACAACCGGGTGGATAGGTCCACTGGTCAAAGCCTGTCCGTGCAAAGTCAAAGGGCTAGATCCCGTGGTCAAATGCTACAGGGTTAGGCGGGACGGGGGCCCTGGGGGGTAGCAATGCCACCGGAGTGTCGCACCGGGCCCACATACATGCGGGGTGGTCTGATGGCATGTCCGAAGAGGCGGCACGCGTCTCCGGGGTGTGGCCCCCCTCACAGACGGCGATGACACGGTAGTAGACGTTCTGCGGTAACGATGCGGCGTGAATATTATTAAATACTCGGAGCGCGATAAAATCATGAGTTATTTTGCACAATGTGGGCACATGTTCTATAGGAACGATGGTATTTTTTCATAATTTTTGGTGATGGAGAAGTATCCAAAAAATTCCCTCCACGCGGATTGCCCTTCGCGCGTCGACGGCTATGGCCGGCGGCCTCCGGGGGCTAGCATGCCGCCAAATCTTGCGTAGGTGGCCTCTCACAAGTCTGGAAGTGTTGTGGCGGTTGCAAACGCCCGGCACGCATGTCCGGGGTGTGCCCCCCCTCACGGACGGCGCCGCCGCCGGCACCTGGAGGGGGGAAACGGACGCGTCGGTTCTACACGGAGGGGATCTTGCTATGGGTCTGGCCCGGTTGTTGCTCCAAAGTGTTCCTATGGGCTGACCTAACACAACCGGGCGGGGAGGTTCGCTGGTCAAAGCCCGTCCGTGCAAAGTCAAAGGGCTAGATCCCATGGTCAAACACAACAGGGTTAGGCGGGACGGGGGCCCTAGGGGGGTAGCAATGCCACCGAAGCATCACACTGGGCCCTCATACATGCGGGGTGGTGTGGTGGCATGTCCGAAGAGGCGACACGCGTCTCCGGGGCATGGCCCCCCCTCACGGACGGTGATGACACGGTAGTAGACGTTCTGCGGTAACGATGCGGCATGAATATTATTAAATACTCGGAGCGCGATAAAATCATGAGTTTTTTTGCATGACGTGGGCACATGTGCTATAGGAACGATGGTATTTTTTCATAACTTTTGGTGATGGAGAAGTATCCAAAAAATTCCCTCTATGCGGATTGCCCTTCGCGCGTCTACGGCTGTGGCCGGCGGCCTCCGGGGGCTAGCATGCCGCCAAATCTTGCGTAGGCGGCCTCTCACAAGTCTGGAAGTGTTGTGGCGGTTGCAAACGCCCGGCATGCGCGTCCGGGGTGTGCCCCCCCTCACGGACGGCGCCGCCGCCGGCACCTGGAGGGGGGAAACGGACGCGTCGGGTCTAAACGGAGGGGATCTTGCTGTGGGTCTAGCCCGGTTGTTGCTCCAAAGTGTTCCTATGGGCTGACCTAACACAACTGGGCGGGGAGGTCCGCTGGTCAAAGCCCGTCCGTGCAAAGTCAAAGGGCCAGATCCCGTGGTCAAACGCTACAGGGTTAGGCGGGACGGGGGCCCTAGGGGGGTGGCAATGCCACCGGAGTGTCGCACCGGGCCCTCATACATGCGGGGTGGTGTGGTGGCATGTCCGAAGAGGCGGCACGCGTCTCCGGGGCGTGGCCCCCCCTCACGGACGGCGATGACACGGTAGTAGACGTTCTGCGGTAACGATGCGGCGTGAATATTATTAAATACTCGGAGCACGATAAAATCATGAGTTTTTTTGCACAACGTGGGCACATGTGCTATAGGAACGATGGTATTTTTTCGTAATTTTTGGTGATGGAGAAGTATCCGAAAAATTCCCTCCACGCGGATTGCCCTTCGCGCGTCTACGGTTGTGGCCGGCGGCCTCCGGGGGCTAGCATGCCGCCAAATCTTGCGTAGGCGGCCTCTCACAAGTCTGGAAGTGTTGTGGCGGTTGCAAACTCCCGGCACGCGTGTCCGGGGTGTGCCCCCCCCCTCACGGACGGCGCCGCCGCCGGCACCTGGAGGGGGGAAACTGAAGGAAATATGCCCTAGAGGCAATAATAAAGTTATTATTTATTTCCTTATACCATGATAAATGTTTATTATTCATGCTAGAATTGTATTAACCGGAAACATAATACATGTGTGAATACATAGACAAACAGAGTGTCACTAGTATGCCTCTACTTGACTAGCTCGTTAATCAAAGATGGTTATGTTTCCTAACCATGGACAAAGAGTTGTTATTTGATTAACGGGATCACATCCTTAGGTGAATGATCTGATTGACATGACCCATTCCATTAGCTTAGCACCCGATCGTTTAGTATGTTGCTATTGCTTTCTTCATGACTTATACATGTTCCTATGACTATGAGATTATGCAACTCCCGTTTGCCGGAGGAACACTTTGTGTGCTACCAAACGTCACAACGTAACTTGGGTGATTATAAAGGTGCTCTACAGGTGTCTCCAAAGGTACATGTTGGGTTGGCGTATTTCGAGATTAGGATTTGTCACTCTGATTGTCGGAGAGGTATCTCTGGGCCCTCTCGGTAATGCACATCACATACTGAAGGAAATATGCCCTAGAGGCAATAATAAAGTTATTATTTATTTCCTTATAATCATGATAAATGTTTATTATTCATGCTAGAATTGTATTAACCGGAAACATAATACATGTGTGAATACATAGACAAACAGAGTGTCACTAGTATGCCTCTACTTGACTAGCTCATTAATCAAAGATGGTTATGTTTCCTAACCATAGACAAATTAGTTGTTATTTGATTAATGGGATCACATCATTAGTTGAATGATCTGATTGACATGACCCATTCCATTAGCTTAGCACCCGATCGTTTAGTATGTTGCTATTGCTTTCTCCATGACTTATACATGTTCCTATGACTATGAGATTATGCAACTCCCATTTACCGGAGGAACACTTTGGGTACTACCAAACGTCACAACGTAACTGGGTGATTATAAAGGAGTACTATAGGTGTCTCCAAAGGTAGATGTTGGGTTGGCGTATTTCGAGATTAGGATTTGTCACTCCGATTGTCGGAGAGGTATCTCTGGGCCCTCTCGGTAATGCACATCACATAAGCCTTGCAAGCATTACAACTAATATGTTAGTTGTGAGATGATGTATTACGGAACGAGTAAAGAGACTTGCCGGCAACGAGATTGAACTAGGTATTGGAATACCGACGATCGAATCTCGGGCAAGTAACATACCGATGACAAAGGGAACGACGTATGTTGTTATGCGGTCTGACCGATAAAGATCTTCATAGAATATGTAGGAGCCAATATGGGCATCCAGGTCCCGCTATTGGTTATTGACCGGAGACGTGTCTCGGTCATGTCTACATTGTTCTCGAACCCGTAGGGTCCGCACGCTTAAGGTTACGATGACAGTTACATTATGAGTTTATGCATTTTGATGTACCGAAGATAGTTCGGAGTCCCGGATGTGATCACGGACATGACGAGGAGTCTCGAAATGGTCGAGACATAAAGATTGATATATTGGAAGCCTATGTTTGGATATCGGAAGTGTTCCGGGTGAAATCGGGATTTTACCGGAGTACCGGGAGGTTACCGGCACCCCCCCGGGAGCTATATGGGCCTTAGTGGGCCTTAGTGGAAAAGAGAAGGGGCAGCCCAAGATGGGCTGCGCGCCTCCCCCCTCCCCTAGTCCTATTAGGACAAGGAGAGGTGGCCGGCCCCCCTCTCTCTTTCCCCCCTCCGCGAATCCTATTCCAACTAGGATTGGGGGGGGGGGGAATCCTACTCCCAGAGGGAGTAGGACTCTCCTGGCGCGCCCTCCTTGGCCGGCCAGCCTCCCCCCTTTAGTCCTTTATATACAGAGGCAGGGACACCCCAGAAACACACAAGTTGATCCACGTGATCTATTCCTTAGCCGTGTGCGGCGCCCCCAGCCACGATAGTCCTCGATAATATTGTAGCGGAGTTTAGGCGAAGCCCTGCTGTTGTAGTACATCAAGATCGTCACCACGCCGTCGTGCTGACGGAACTCTTCCCCGACACTTTGCTGGATCGGAGTCCGGGGGTCGTCATCGAGCTGAACGTGTGCTCGAACTCGGAGGTGCCGTAGTTTCGGTGCTTGATTGGTCGGATCGTGAAGACGTATGACTACATCAACCAAACGCTTCCGTTGTCGATCTACTAGGTATGTAGATCACACTCCCCCCTCGTTGCTATGCATCACATGATCTTGCGTGTGCGTAGGAATTTTTTTTGAAATTACTACGAAACCCAACAACATAAGCCTTGCAAGCATTGCGACTAATGAGTTAGTTGCGGGATGATGGATTACGGAATGAGTAAAGAGACTTGCCGGTAACGAGATTGAACTAGGTATAGGATACCGACGATCGAATCCCGGGCAAGTAACATACCGATGACAAAGGGAACAACGTATGTTGTTATGCGGTCTGACCGATAAAA
The DNA here is from genome assembly GCF_003073215.2 of Triticum urartu. NCBI lineage: Eukaryota > Viridiplantae > Streptophyta > Magnoliopsida > Poales > Poaceae > Triticum > Triticum urartu. The sequence goes on along the minus strand of NC_053024.1, from coordinate 201,391,129 downwards.
GATCTTCGTAGAATATGTAGGAGCCGATATGAGCATCCAGGTTCCGCTATTGGTTATTGACCGGAGACGTGTCTCGGTCATGTCTACATTGTTCTCAAACCCGTAGGGTCCGCACGCTTAAGGTTTCGATGACAGTTATATTATGAGTTTATGCATTTTGATGTACCGAAGTTTGTTCGGAGTCTCGGATGTGATCACGGACATGACGAGGAGTCTCAAAATGGTCGAGACATAAAGATTGATACATTGGAAGCCTATATTTGGATATCGGAAGTGTTCCGGGTGAAATCGGGATTTTACCGGATTACCGGGAGGTTACCGGAACCCCCCGGGAGGTATATGGGCCTTAGTGGGCCTTAGTGGAAGAGAGGAGAGGTGGCCAGAGATGGGCCGCGCGCCCCTCCCCCCCTTGGTCCGAATAGGACAAGGAGAGGGGGTCGGCCCCCCTTCCTCCTCTCTCTCCTCTTTCCCCCCCTCCGCGAATCCTATTCCAACTAGGAAAGGGGGGGGGATTCCTACTCCCGGAGGGAGTAGGACTCCTCCTAGCGCGCCTCCTCTTGGCCGGCCACCCCCCTTTGAGCGAACACACACAAGTTGATCCACGTGATCTATTCCTTAGCCGTGTGCGGCGCCCCCAGCCACCATAGTCCTCGATAATACTGTAGCGGAGTTTAGGCGAAGCCCTGCTGCTGTAGTACATCAAGATCGTCACCACGCCGTCGTGCTGACGGAACTCTTCCCCGACACTTTGCTGGATCGGAGTCCGGGGATCGTCATCGAGCTGAACGTGTGCTCGAACTCGGAGGTGCCGTAGTTTCGGTGCTTGATCGGTCGGATCGTGAAGACGTACGACTACATCAACCAAACGCTTCCGTTGTCGATCTACTAGGTATGTAGATCACACTCTCCCCTCATTGCTATGCATCACATGATCTTGCGTGTGCGTAGGAATTTTTTTGAAATTACTACGAAACCCAACAGTGGCATCCGAGCCTAGGTTTTATATGTTGATGTTATATGCACGAGTAGAACACAAGTGAGTTGTGGGCGATATAAGTCATACTGCCTACCAGCATGTCATACTTTGGTTCGGCGGTATTGTTGGATGAAGCGGCCCAGACCGACATTACGCGTACGCTTACGCGAGACCGGTTCTCCCGACGTGCTTTGCACAGAGGTGGCTTGTGGGTGACAGTTTCTCCAACTTTAGTTGAACCAAGTATGGCTACGCCCGGTCCTTGCGAAGGTTAAAACGGAGTCTAAATTGACAAACTATCGTTGTGGTTTTGATGCGTAGGTGAGATTGGTTCTTACTTAAGCCCGTAGCAGCCACGTAAAACTTGCAACAACAAAGTAGAGGACGTCTAACTTGTTTTTGCAGGGCATGTTGTGATGTGATATGGTCAAGACAATGATGCTGAATTTTATTGTATGAGATGATCATGTTTTGTAACGAGTTATCGGCAACTGGCAGGAGCCATATGGTTGTCGCTTTATTGTATGCAATGCAATCCCATGTAATGCTTTACTTTATCACTAAGCGGTAGCGATAGTCGTAGAAGCAATAGTTGGCGAGACGACAACGATGCTACGATGGAGATCAAGGTGTCACGCTGACGATGGTGATCATGACGGTGCTTCGGAGATGGAGATCACAAGCACAAGATGATGATGGCCATATCATATCACTTATATTGATTGCATGTGATGTTTATCTTTTATGCATCTTATCTTGCTTTGATTGACGGTAGCATTATAAGATGATCTCTCACTAAATTATCAAGAAGTGTTCTCCCTGAGTATGCACCGTTGCGAAAGTTCTTCGTGCTGAGACACCACGTGATGATCGGTGTGATAGGCTCTACGTTCAAATACAACGGGTGCAAAACAGTTGCACACGCGGAATACTCAGGTTATACTTGACGAGCCAAGCATATACAGATATGGCCTCGGAACACGGAGACCGAAAGGTCGAGCGTGAATCATATAGTAGATATGATCAACATAGTGATGTTCACCAATGAAACTACTCCATCTCACGTGATGATCGGACATGGTTTAGTTGATTTGGATCACGTAATCACTTAGAGGATTAGAGGGATGTCTATCTAAGTGGGAGTTCTTTAATTAATTTGATTAACTGAACTTAAATTTATCATGAAACTTAGTACCTGATTAGTATCTTGCTTGTTTATGTTTGATTGTAGATAGATGGCTCGTGCTGTTGTTCCGTTGAATTTTAATGCGTTCCTTGAGAAAGCAAAGTTGAAAGATGATGGTAGCAATTACACGGACTGGGTCCGTAACTTGAGGATTATCCTCATTGCTGCACAGAGAATTACGTCCTGGAAGCACCGCTGGGTGCAGGCCTGCTGCAGGAGCAACGCCGGATGTTATGAACGTCTGGCAGAGCAAAGCTGATGACTACTCGATAGTTCAGTGTGCCATGCTTTACGGCTTAGAATCGGGACTTCAACGACGTTTTGAACGTCATGGAGCATATGAGATGTTCCAGGAGTTGAAGTTAATATTTCAAGCAAATGCCCGGATTGAGAGATATGAAGTCTCCAATAAGTTCTATAGCTGCAAGATGGAAGAAGAATAGTTCTGTCAGTGAGCATATACTCAAAATGTCTGGGTATAATAATCACTTGATTCAATTGGGAGTTAATCTTCCAGATGATTGCGTCATTGACAGAATTCTCCAATCACTGCCACCTAGCTACAAGAGCTTCGTGATGAACTATAATATGCAAGGGATGAATAAGACTATTCCCGAGCTCTTCGCAATGCTGAAAGCTGCGGAGGTAGAAATCAAGAAGGAGCATCAAGTGTTGATGGTCAACAAGACCACTAGTTTCAAGAAAAAGGGCAAAGGGAAGAAGAAGGGGAACTTCAAAAAGAACGGCAAGCAAGTTGCTACTCAAGAGAAGAAACCCAAACCTGGACCTAAGCCTGAAACTGAGTGCTTCTACTGCAAGCAGACTGGTCACTGGAAGCGGAACTGCCCCAAGTATTTGGCGATATAAGAAGGATGGCAAGGTGAACAAAGGTATATGTGATATACATGTTATTGATGTGTACCTTACTAATGCTCGCAGTAGCACCTGGGTATTTGATACTGGTTCTGTTGCTAATATTTGCAACTCGAAACAGGGACTACGGATTAAGCGAAGATTGGCTAAGGACGAGGTGACGATGCGCGTGGGAAACGGTTCCAAAGTCGATGTGATCGCGGTCGGCACGCTACCTCTACATCTACCTTTCGGGATTAGTATTAGACCTAAATAATTGTTATTTGGTGCCAGCGTTGAGCATGAACATTATATCTGGATCTTGTTTGATGCGAGACGGTTATTCATTTAAATCAGAGAATAATGGTTGTTCTATTTATATGAGTAATATCTTTTATGGTCATGCACCCTTGAAGAGTGGTCTATTCTTATTGAATCTCGATAGTATGATACACATATTCATAATGTTGAAGCCAAAAGATGCAGAGTTGATAATGATAGTGCAACTTATTTGTGGCACTGCCGTTTAGGTCATATCGGTGTAAAGCGCATGAAGAAACTCCATACTGATGGACTTTTGGAACCACTTGATTATGAATCACTTGGTACTTGCGAACCGTGCCCCTTAGGCAAGATGACCAAAACGCCGTTCTCCGGTACTATGGAGAGAGCAACAGATTTGTTGGAAATCATACATACAGATGTATGTGGTCCGATGAATATTGAGGTGGCGGATATCGTTATTTTCTCACCTTCACAGATGATTTAAGCAGATATGGGTATATCTACTTAATGAAACATAAGTCTGAAACATTTGAAAAGTTCAAAGAATTTCAGAGTGAAGTTGAAAATCATCGTAACAAGAAAATAAAGTTTCTACGATCTGATCGTGGAGGAGAATATTTGAGTTACGAGTTTGGTGTACATTTGAAAATTGTGGAATAGTTTCGCAACTCACGCCACCCGGAACACCACAGCGTAATGGTGTGTCCGAACGTCGTAATCGTACTTTACTAGATATGGTGCGATCTATGATGTCTCTTACTGATTTACCGCTATCGTTTTGGGGATACGCTCTAGAGACGGCCGCATTCACGTTAAATAGGGCACCATCAAAATCCGTTGAGACGACGCCTTATGAACTGTGGTTTGGCAAGAAACCAAAGTTGTCGTTTCTGAAAGTTTGGGGCTGCGATGCTTATGTGAAAAAGCTTCAACCTGATAAGCTCGAACCCAAATCGGAGAAATGTGTCTTCATAGGATATCCAAAGGAAACTATTGGATACACCTTCTATCACAGATCCGAAGGCAAGACTTTTGTTGCTAAATTCGGAAACTTTGGAGAAGGAGTTTCTCTCGAAAGAAGTGAGTGGGAGGAAAGTAGAACTTGACGAGGTAACTGTACCTGCTCCCTTATTGGAAAGTAGTGCATCACAGAAAACTGTTTCAGTGACACCTACACCAATTAGTGAGGAAGCTAATGATGATGATCATGAAACTTCAGAAAAGATACTACTGAACCTCGTAGATCAACCAGAGTGAGATCCGCGCCAGAGTGGTACGGTAATCCTGTTCTGGAAGTCATGCTACTAGATCATGATGAACCTACGAACTATGAAGAAGCGATGGTGAGCCCAGATTCCGCAAAATGGCTTGAAGCCATGAAATCTGAGATGGGATCCATGTATGAGAACAAAGTATGGACTTTGGTTGACTTGCCCAATGATCAGCAAGCAATTGAGAATAAATGGATCTACAAGAAGAAGACTGACGCTGACGGTAATTTACTGTCTACAAAGCTCGACTTGTCGCAAAAGGTTTTCGGCAAGTTCAAGGGAGTGACTATGATGAGACCTTCTCACCCGTAGCGATGCTTAAGTTTGTTCGAATCATGTTAGCAATTGCCGCATTTTATGATTATGAAATTTGGCAAATGGATGTCAAAACTGCATTCCTGAATGGATTTCTGCAAGAAGAGTTGTATATGATGCAGCCGGAAGGTTTTGTCGATCCAATGGGAGCTAACAAAGTGTGCAAGCTTCAGTGATCCATTTATGGACTGGTGCAAGCCTCTCAGAGTTGGAATAAACGCTTTGATAGTGTGATCAAAGCATTTGGTTTTATACAGACTTTTGGAGAAGCCTGTATTTACAAGAAAGTGAGTGGGAGCTCTGTAGCATTTCTGATATTATATGTGGATGACATATTACTAATTGGAAATGATATAGAATTTCTGGATAGCATAAAGGGATACTTGAATAAGAGTTTTTCAATGAAAGACCTCGGTGAAGCTGCTTACATATTAGGCATTAAGATCTATAGAGATAGATCAAAGACGCTTAATTGGACTTTCACAAACACATACCTTGACAAAATTTTGAAGAAGTTCAAAATGGATCAAGCAAAGAAAGGGTTCTTGCCTGTGTTACAAGGTGTGAAGTTGAGTAAGACTCAATGCCCGACCACTGCAGAAGATAGAGAGAATATGAAATGTTCCCTATGCCTTCAGCCATAGGCTCTATCATGTATGCAATGCTGTGTACCAGACCTGATGTGTGCCTTGCTATAAGTCTAGCAGGGAGGTACCAAAGTAATCCAGGAGTGGATCACTGGACAGCGGTCAAGAACATCCTGAAATACCTGAAAAGGACTAAGGATATGTTTCTCATATATGGAGGTGACAAAAGGTGACAAAGAGCTCATCGTAAAGTTACGTTGATGCAAGCTTTTGACACTGATCCGGACGATTCTAAATCGCAACCGGATTACGTGTTTTACATTGTAAACGGTTGGAGCTGTCAGTTGGTGCAGTTCTAAACAAAGCGTGTAGCGGATCTACATGTGAAGCGGTACATAGCTGCTTCGAAACAGCAACGAAGGGTCTGGGATTGAAGGAGTTTCATATTCCGATCTAGGTGTTCATACCTTAAGTGCATCGGTCCAATGAAAATCTTTTGTGACAATACTGGTGCCAATTGCCTGGCAAAGGAATCCAGATTTCACAAGAGAACCAAGCACATCAAGGAGACGCTTCAACATTCCAATCCGGGGATCTAGTTCCAGGTGGAGACATAGAAATTTGCAAGATACATACGGATCTGAATGTTGCAGACCCGTGACTAAGCCTCTTCCACGAGCAAAACATGATCAGCACCAAGGCTCCAATGGGTGTTAGAATCATTACAGTGTAATCTAGATTATTGGACTCTAGTGCAAATGGGAGACTGAAGAAATATGCCCTAGAGGCAATAATAAGTTATTATTTATTTCCTTATAATCATGATAAATGTTTATTATTCATTGCTAGAATTGTATTAACCGGAAACATAAATACATTGTACATAGGACAAACAAAGAGTTGTCACTAGTTATGCCTCTACTGACTAGCTCGTTAATCAAGATGGTTATGTTTCCTACCATGAAAAATTAGTTGTTATTTGATTAACGGGATCACATCATTAGTTGAATGATCTGATTGACATGACCCATTCCATTCGTAGCACCCGATCGTTTAGTGTATGTTGCTATTGCTTTCTTCATGACTTATACATGTTCCTATGACTATGAGATTATGCAACTCCCGTTTGCCGGAGGAACACTTTGGGTGCTACCAAACGTCACAACGTAACTGGGTGATTATAAAGGAGCATTACAGGTGTCTCCAAAGGTAGATGTTGGGTTGGCGTATTTCGAGATTAGGATTTGTCACTCCGATTGTCGGAGAGGTATCTCTGGGCCCTCTCGGTAATGCACATCAATTAAAGCCTTGCAAGCATTGCAACTAAATGAGTTAGTTGCGGGATGATGTATTACAGAACGAGTAAAGAGACTTGCCGGCAACGAGATTGAACTAGGTATTGGAATACCGACGATCGAATCTCGGGCAAGTAACATACCGATGACAAAGGGAACAACGTATGTTGTTATGCGGTCTGACCGATAAAGATCTTCGTAGAATATGTAGGAGCCAATATGGGCATCCAGGTCCCGCTATTGGTTATTGACCGGAGACGTGTCTCGGTCATGTCTACATTGTTCTCGAACCCGTAGGGTCCGCACGCTTAAGGTTACGATGACAGTTACATTATGAGTTTATGCATTTTGATGTACCGAAGGTTGTTCGGAGTCCCGGATGTGATCACGGACATGACGAGGAGTCTCGAAATGGTCGAGACATAAAGATTGATATATTGGAAGCCTATGTTTGGATATCGGAAGTGTTCCGGGTGAAATCGGGATTTTACCGGAGTACCGGGAGGTTACCGGAACCCCCCGGGAGCTATATGGGCCTTAGTGGGCCTTAGTGGAAAAGAGAAGGGGCTGCCCTAGATGGGCTGCGCGCCTCCCCCTTCCCCTAGTCCTATTAGGACTAGGAGAGGTGGCCGGCCCCCTCCTCTCTCTTTTCCCCCTCCGCGAATCCTATTCCAACTAGGATTGGGGGGGGGGGAATCCTACTCCCAGAGGGAGTAGGACTCTCCTGGCGCGCCCTTGGCCGGCCAGCCTCCCCCCTTAGTCCTTTATATACTGAGGCACACCCAGAAACACACAAGTTGATCCACGTGATCTATTCCTTAGCCGTGTGCGGCGCCCCCAGCCACGATAGTCCTCGATAATATTGTAGCGGAGTTTAGGCGAAGCCCTGCTGTTGTAGTACATCAAGATCGTCACCACGCCGTCGTGCTGACGGAACTCTTCCCCGACACTTTGCTGGATCGGAGTCCGGGGGTCGTCATCGAGCTGAACGTGTGCTCGAACTCGGAGGTGCCGTAGTTTCGGTGCTTGATTGGTCGGATCGTGAAGACGTATGACTACATCAACCAAACGCTTCCGTTGTCGATCTACTAGGTATGTAGATCACACTCCCCCCTCGTTGCTATGCATCACATGATCTTGCGTGTGCGTAGGAATTTTTTTTGAAATTACTACGAAACCCAACAAAAAGGAGTACTACAGGTGTCTCCAAAGGTACATGTTGGGTTGGCGTATTTTGAGATTAGGATTTGTCACTCCGATTGTCGGAGAGGTATCTCTGGGCCCTCTCGGTAATGCACATCACATAAGCCTTGCAAGCATTGCGACTAATGAGTTAGTTGCGGGATGATGGATTACGGAATGAGTAAAGAGACTTGCCGGTAACGAGATTGAACTAGGTATAGGATACCGACGATCGAATCCCGGGCAAGTAACATACCGATGACAAAGGGAACAACGTATGTTGTTATGCGGTCTGACCGATAAAAGATCTTCGTAGAATATGTAGGAGCCGATATGAGCATCCAGGTTCCGCTATTGGTTATTGACCGGAGACGTGTCTCGGTCATGTCTACATTGTTCTCAAACCCGTAGGGTCCGCACGCTTAAGGTTTCGATGACAGTTATATTATGAGTTTATGCATTTTGATGTACCGAAGTTTGTTCGGAGTCTCGGATGTGATCACGGACATGACGAGGAGTCTCAAAATGGTCGAGACATAAAGATTGATACATTGGAAGCCTATATTTGGATATCGGAAGTGTTCCGGGTGAAATCGGGATTTTACCGGATTACCGGGAGGTTACCGGAACCCCCCGGGAGGTATATGGGCCTTAGTGGGCCTTAGTGGAAGAGAGGAGAGGTGGCCAGAGATGGGCCGTGCGCCCCTCCCCCCCTTGGTCCAAATAGGACAAGGAGAGGGGTCCGGCCCCCTTCCTCCTCTCTCTCCTCTTTCCCCCCCTCCGCGAATCCTATTCCAACTAGGAAAGGGGGGGAGTCCTACTCCCGGAGGGAGTAGGACTCCTCCTGGCGCGCCTCCTCTTGGCCGGCCGCCCCCCCTTTGAGCCTTTATATACGGAGGCAAGGGGCACCCCTAAGGACACAAGTTGATCCACGTGATCATATTCTTAGCCGTGTGCGGTGCCCCCTTCCACCATAGTCCTCGATAATATTGTAGCGGTGCTTAGGAGAAGCCCTACGACATTAGTACATCAAGATCGTCACCACGCCATCGTGCTGATGGAACTCTTCCCCGACACTTTGCTGGATCGGAGTCCGGGGATCGTCATCGAGCTGAACGTGTGCTAGAACTCGGAGGTGCCGTAGTTTCGGTGGTTGATCGGTCGGGCCGTGAAGACGTACGACTACATCAACCTAACGCTTCCGTTGTCGATCTACAAGGGTACGTAGATCACACTCTCCCCTCTCGTTGCTATGCATCACCATGATCTTGCGTGTGCGTAGGATTTTTTTTGAAATTACTACGTTCCCCAACAGAAACGGACGCGTCGGGTCTACACGGAGGGGATCTTGCTGTGGGTCTGGCCCGGTTGTTGCTCCAAAGTGTTCCTATGGGCTGACCTAACACAACCGGGCGGGGAGGTCCGCTGGTCAAAGCCCGTCCGTGCAAAGTCAAAGGGCTAGATCCCGTGGTCAAACGCTACAGGGTTAGGCGGGACGGGGGCCCTAGGGGGGTAGCAATGCCACCGGAGCATCGCACCGGGCCCTCATACATGCGGGGTGGTGTGGTGGCATGTCTGAAGAGGCGGCACGCGTCTCCGGGGCGTGGCCCCCCCTCACGGACGGCGATGACACGGTAGTAGACGTTCTGCGGTAACGATGCGACGTGAATATTATTAAATACTCGGAGTGCGATAAAATCATGAGTTTTTTTGCACGACGTGGGCACATGTGCTATAGGAACGATGGTATTTTTTCATAATTTTTGGTGATGGAGAAGTATCCGAAAAATTCCCTCTACGCGGATTGCCCTTCGCGCGTCTACGGCTGTGGCCGGCGGCCTCCGGGGGCTAGCATGCCGCCAAATCTTGCGTAGGCGGCCTCTCACAAGTCTGGAAGTGTTGTGGCGGTTGAAAACGCCCGGCACGCGTGTCCGGGGTTTGGCCCCCCTCACGGACGGCGCCGCCGCCGGCATCCGGAGGGGGGAAACGGACGTGTCGGGTCTACATGGAGGGGATGTTGCTGTGGGTTTGGCCCGGTTGTTGCTCCCAGGTGTCTGGGAGTGCCAACCATCTCCCTCCGACGGCCTTGGATCCGCCGCCGCCCCCACCCCCACCGTCGACGACCCCCTCCCCCTTCACTCACCTGACCAACTAAGCTCCAAATCGAGCACGCAAGGCGGTGGCCATGGCGCTCCCGGACCCGCGACCAGGCCACGGCCTCGGCGGACGAAGCTACTCGAGTTCGGCGCCTCCCCCCTCCCCTCTGTGTGGTTCCGGGAGAGGAGAGGGCCGAGCGGTTAAAAGAATTAAAAAATCAAAATGGAAAAATATTACTATAAAAAAATTAAAAAATTTATATAAAATACAAAAGGAAAAATATAACTATAAGAAAATATTAAAAAATATAAAAAATATATATGCCTACGGCTAAGCCGTCGGCATAGGTGCCACGTGGCATCGTCAGCTATGCCGACGGCAGCCGTCGGCATACTTCGCCTTATCCACTCACGGGCTCGCCCCCTCCACCCATTCCCCATCGCCACGCTGCGCCCCCGACTCCCCACCACGCTGCGCCGCCGCTCCACCCTGACCCACGCCGCCGCCGCCACGCTCTCCGCCCACCTCCTTGCGCCGCCACCGTCAGCCTCGCCACCCGGACCCGCGTCGCCGCCGCGACCCTCTCCGCCCCCTCCTTGCGCCGCGCCCCTCTCCTCCCTACTCGCGCCGCGCCGCCACCCCGACCCAGCTGCTTCGCTGCCGCCTCCATCCCGCCCCCTCACCCCACCGCCCCCTGCTCGCGCCGCGCCCCTCTCCGCACCCTCCTCGCGTCGCGCCACCCTAGCCAGGCCGCCCCGAGTCCGCCTCCCTCCTGCTCGGGCCTCATCCCTCGCCGTGCTGGCCGGGGCTCGGAGCCCTCCTCCGGCGACCCTTGCAGCGGTGGCCCCGCCGCCCGTCCCGGCCCCTGCCCCAGCGACCCCTACAGCGGTGAGATGGATGCATGGATGAATTTTTTTTGCATTATGTTACTAGTTGTTATGTGCATGGATGCATGGATGAAATTTGTGATAGTTGTTATGTTACTAGTTGTTAAATGAATTAATGAATATTGGTAGATGGATGGATTGATGAATGTTGTTATGTTTTGTTAGATGAATTTGTGATAGATGGATGAATTAATGAATTTGTTAGATGGATTTGTGATAGATGGATGGATGAAATTTTGTTAGATGGATGGATTGATGAATATTTGTAAGTTTTGTGTTTGGTCATGTTGTTTCATATGATACGTTATTTGTCATGTTTAGTGTTAGGTCATGTTGTTCCATAGGACACTTAAATAAAGCTTTTTTTGCAATTTGAGATGTTGTTTCATGTTGGTTCATAATATAGTGTCAATGCTTTATGTGATATGTGATGACCTAATTTTTTTCACTCGGTGTAATTAACAGGATTTGTGGTGTTCCATCTTCGTGGAGTGATCGTCGACGTTGGAGGTGTTGGTCCACGATCGTCCCTCTCCTTTGATCGACTACATCGGAGGGTGAGCAAACAATTCCATGACCTCGTCCACTTTTTTTCCATGTCACTAGATTAAATTTTCACATCAAGTCGCGTAACCTAGGTCTCCCGTCCGAAAGGGTTGCATCGATAAATATGCATTCAATTGCATATTTATCACCGCAGCTCTTTCGGATTGTCCAGCGCTTTCCACAGACAGCCCGAGGATGTGTAGATTGGGTACGTTGTTCATGCTCTACCCCGTTCCGAGACAGGATTTCGGCGGCGCCTCCCTATTGTTCTCCGGATGCACATTCTCTCGGCATTTTGCCGAGACGTGTATTTGGAGAACAGCGGGGAGGTGCTGCCGAAATTTTGTCTCGGAATGGGGTAGAGCATGGACAACGTACTCAATCTACACATTCTCGGGTGGGATTAGGACCCATCTTTACCTATTAGAGATGTAGGTGGATTAAATGTCGTTTCATGTCAACCTTGTAAAAAAATAAAATATTGATGTGAGTAATTTAAATGAATCCTTAATTTTGTTGTGTGGCTTCCAATAAAGCAGAGATGGCAGATAATCAGTGGATGTATAGTGGGTTTTTCCGTCGGAATCAAGTAACAACAGAGTGGGTCGAGAAAACTGATGTGTTTTTGAAAGAGATATTCCGTAGTCCAATGAGGATGGTGCCAGAATGCCCGTGTGCCAGATGTAAGAGACGTATCCGCAGAGATAAGAGTGAGATGACTAAGCACCTTCGCACGCATGGATTTATGCCCAACTTTAATATGCCGATAAACTTTGCCCAGCGGGACCGTGGTAGAGAGGATGTGATACGACAACGCGTCGCTGGTTATGAGGACGATGGGGTTAGAGACATGCTAGATGATGTCTTTGCTGCACAGCCGACACCTCCGTCACATTCAGCGAATGAACCGGAGGAGCCGGAGGAAACCGCAAAGGCCTTCCTGGAAATCTTGGCCTCGTCAAAGAAACCTCTCTATGAGGGTGCCAAGCTGTCTGTGCTGGATGCCATCTCGCAACTGATGGCAGTCAAGGCTGAGTACGGCTGTAGCCGAGGTTGCTTCGAAGCATTTCTGGGAGTAATGGGCTAACAGCCTGCCTGAGGGCCATGAACTGCCGAAAACCATCAACCGTCTATGCCGGAGCTGATCTCTTTATCGCCGCTACCCAGGCCACACAAGTATATTATCTGCCTTACCCATGCCAGAAAGAGTACCTAAAGGGTTCGGAAGTTGTGTTCAAGGTGTCGCCGCATGGTAAGCTACCGGACCCGAACGATGATGATTACTACCAACATAAACCCCATGACATACGAGGGAGTGTTCTATCAAGAGGAACATGATGACGTGGTCCAAAACAACGAGGATGATGACTTGGGTTATGTTGACCTGGACCCAAACGACGACGACGCACGGATTGATGGTGAGGCAGTTGTGAATCAAAGAGACATAATTATGCTTGAAAAGTTAAATGAAGACGCTGACGATGAGGAAGAGCCTCCACCTCCGTCAGACAACGAAGAAGATATGCGTGATAGTGATGATGAGACCGGTCCACAAATAGATTACAATAGTGATGATTCATATGGGTTCTAGAAAATGTAAGTTCTTTTAATGATCATTACAATAGTATGCTTAATGTGCTCTTCTGGTATTAATGTTTTTCCTGTATGCTTGTTTAATTGATATCCTTACTAATTGTTTATTCTCTTCTCAATGCAGGTTTGCTAATCATGGGCAAGTCCAGCGGCGCCAGTTTCCTCAGTAAATTCAAAGGACTTACTCGGAGTGGACGAGCCCACAAGGTTCCCTCCCGACTACACGGAGGTGGTCTTGGTGATGGTTTTGGCGGAGGTGGTCTTGCTTGATGTCGATGATGATTCCGTGCATGTGGCCGTCGTGCCATGCCTTTCATGTTGCTACTTTTATGATGTTCCATGTCTTGCACTACTTTTATGTTCATGAACTTCCGCCGGTGATGATCTTTAGATGATGATGATGAACTTGACTATGTTTAGATGATGATGAACTTGAGTATGTTTAGATGATGAACTGTCATATTTCTGCATAATTCCATATTATTCTGGTTTGAAATGTTGTCAAATGAATTGGAAAAGAGAAAACAGGGAAAATAATAATAATAAAAACTATGCCTAAGGCAAAGCCGTCGGCATATATAAGCCCAGGAGTTACCAGGGCTTGCCACGTGGCAGATCTATGCCTACGGCAATGCCGTCGGCATAGATGAAAATCTATGCCGACGGCAAAATCTATGCCGACGGCATTGCCGTAGGCATAGCCCTGCCGCCAGGAGAAACCAGGGAGAGACACGTGGCAGGACTATGCCTACGGCTTTGCCGTAGGCATAGCACTGCCACCAGGAGCACCACGGGACGCCACGTGGCAGAGGTACGCCGACGGCTTGGCCGTCGGCATAGATTTCTACCTATGCCGACGGCCAAGCCGTCGGCGTACCTCTGCCACGTGGCGTCCCATGACTCGTCAGCGTTTTTGACGGCGCCGTCCGTTGCCGTCAGACGGAAAAACACTGCCGACGGCTAAACTATGCCGACGGCTGACACCGACCGTCGGCATAGGTCCCTATGCCGACGGCTATACTACGCCAACGGTCTGACAAGACTACGCTGACGATATCTACGCCGACGGGTCTATGCCGACGACAGCCGTAGGCATAGATCTATGCCGACGACAAAGGACCTATGCCGACGGCCCTTGGCCGTAGGCATAGACCGCGAGTCCGGTAGTGAGTTAACGCTAGAGACCAACTGATATTAATATGACATGCCAAGAGAAAGGGCTGTTAGAAGATTGTGCACAATTGCAACCTCATTGACAAAATGGAGAGGTTACCCAGAACTCGGTGAGAAGTTGACATCACCCATTGTAAGTATGTAACACCTGAGCTTTGGGTTTATGAGATGTGGGTGTTATTTTGGCATGTCAACATTTTTCTCATGTGTGATCTCCGCATGGCAATTTTTATGATTATCGATTCTAGAGTTTCTAATTTTATCTTGATTTAATAGAGTTGTTCTCGTCCTCAAAGAGATATAACACAACTGTATTTTTCTGGATTTTTTTTAGACTTTTCAGCGATGTTCGTTCAATGAAAGGAGGTGCTTCTGTCGACTATGAAGATGTTTGTGATGACTTCGTCAGCCTAAACATGATGTGCTGGTTTAATTTTTCAAAGGTGCTCCTAAGATTACAGTGTGCATGCATGCATTTATAAGGATGAGTGTGTGTATATCATCACTATATATAAAAACATTTGCGTTTGTACCGTGTTTAAAAATTACTTTTATTGACATTTTATAAGGTGACTCAAGCAGTAGACGTGGGAAGCATGAAAAATACCTTCAGCATTGAAGAGAGCAATTCAATAATTGTTGCGAGTAAGCATGAATCTGGCGTGTTAGAAGAGAGTTAAGAAATGGGCGTATTTCAGCCTTTTTGTTGGACCTGTATTTGAAATTTCTTAGGGAATTTAAAAGAGTTTTTCAAAAGTATCTCGAACTTTTTCCCAATTTACACCGTGCCGGCGTCCCCACTCCCCCACTAACCTCCCACCTCCCCCATCCACTCCCCGCATCCGCGGTCGCTCCCGGTCTCAACTAAAGGCAAACCAACCAGCACCCCAGCAGCGCGCGCGCGGCAATGGCGGACCCGGTCGAGCTCATGCGGCGCATCTGCCTCTGTTTCCCGCCGCGGCTGTCGCCTACGCAGCGCTCCAGAGTGCCGCCGCCACAGCCGCAATGCCTCGGGGTCTGGGCTCGCCTCCGCTTCCCAGGCTCTGCGCTGTCGCTCCGGTGCCACGCGCTCGACGCCAGCAAGCCGTCGGCGGTCAGGGGGGAGCCGAGCGAGGAGTACGACGACGATGAGGAGCCGTACTTTTCCGTGACATCGTCGAGGCTGTCAGAGGTGGACTACCTCGGGGAGAGCACCAAAGGGGATTTGAACGTGCGCAGGAGGCACCTCGACGCGCTCGGTGAGCTCCGACCTCCCTAATTCTGAGCTAGTTCTCCCTCTCTGCTGAGCGGATGTCATCTTGTTGATGAAACTATTGTGGCGACACCACACGATCATATGTCTGACAAAAGCATCAGGCATAATATACTCTTTTTCCCGATGGAACGCACCGTAACTGTATCAGAATTGTGCTAGAAATTTGTTCTAATTACTCCTAAATTCTTGAATTTCAGGTGGGAATGGAAAGTCAACATTGCATGGTCCTATAGAGGAGATAGCTTGGAAAGAAGCGAGACAAGCTGAAACGTTACTCAGTGACCTGGGAATTGCAGTAATATTCTACTCCGTACCCCATTAGCATGATTTTCACCTTGCTGATGTTTGGTATGCTTCTTCTATTCTTTCGTGTTATGTAACATTTATTTTATAGAACTATTACTAATGTTTCGATCAATGTTACTTAGAACTTCCGCCTAGAATCTTCCTTTTTTATAAAAAGTAAAAATAAAAATCTGCTTCCTGGACCTCAGTTTGTGATGAAATAGAACTTTCATGGATTTTCTCATTAATTGTAATAACATTAACCGAGAAAGTAAAATAAGAGTATCAAGCAAAAATGATATGGAGGTAATAATATTCATAAAGCCTTTAAAGCTATATGTAATGTAATTCGATAGGATTATCTATAGTGGAAAAATTGTTTCATGGCTGTTTTTTCTAGTGGATAGATGATTAACAAAATCCATATGTTTCTCTTTAAACACATACCTAATTTATTTGCAAAAAAGGCTACCTAATTGCACTTCACTTAAGTAATTTCCTAATTTCTATTGAAGTGTCTTATTTAGAAGTAGTTTGAAATTGCCCAATATTTACTCATTTAGTGGATAGTAACTGCAGCGGAAACATGATAACGGCAAAAACAAAAAATATTACCAAAATGGACGAATAGATGATACTCAAGTTGCAAGTAAACGTTTAACCATAAATTCTGGACAGTGGAACAATAGATTTGTTTTGCGGTTATTCTATGCCTGCTAATGTTTTATTCTGAACTTCCATTGTTTTTCTTTTTCTTTTGCCAATCATATCTTGATCGAGCATCATGATGATGGAGAAATTAGTCACCCTTCCAGTGACACAAGATTGCTGTCTATTTGCTAAATGCAGGATCCTTTAACAGTAAGGAACTCTCCTCGTGGAATTTTCTGCACCAGGACACTAAATCTTCGATCTATCAGTGTCATTGGCTATGACATGGATTATACATTGATTCATTACAACGTGATGGTACTTCAACATCCATTTTCTTGATTTGTCTACTAAATGCTCTGAAAACGAGGGATGCATAAGTAGAAAATTAACATATTTGCTGAAATGATATGGCATGTATAATTCTGAAAATTACATATGCAGGACAGTATGAGTGCTAACTGCTAACTACGAGTTATCCTATTTGTAGTTTTTTCTTCTCTCCATAGAGCCTCAAATCTTGGATTAGATGAAGTGAATGTTCTTTGTGTTTTTCACTATAGTTATTATGGTAAAAATTATATAAAGTAACGACGTCTTGTGAAATTTGTGTAGGCCTGGGAAGGGCGTGCATATGATTATGGGATGGCCAACCTGAAGAGCATGGGTTTCCTAGTAGACGACCTTGAATTTGATCCTGACCTGGTAAGTGTACCCGTGTGCACTCTATCGTAATACCGCAGAAGGCATACATAACCCTTAGTGACATGACTACTCTTTCACAGGTTATTAGGGGTCTTATTATGGATAAAGTAAAAGGAAACTTGGTAAAAGCTGACCGTTTTGGGTACATCAAGAGGGTCATGCACGGTACCCAAATGTTGCCCACTCGTGCTGTGAGGTAGACATAGATGAGGTTTTTCTGTCAATTTTGTTGCTGCTGGAGAATTATAACTCTTATTAATGCTTGCGTGTAGTGAAATATATGGACGGGAGTTGGTGGACCTGCGGAAAGAAGATACATGGGAGTTCCTTAATACCCTTTTCTCTGTTTCAGAAGCTGTCATGTTCATGCAGGTCACTTACCTTTTCCTTAATCTGTTAATTATCTTGTGTGATGCCACTTGATATGTAGGTACTCATTTAAATAAACAACTATCATTCACATTTACATATGCTACCATCGTCAGTTGATTTCTCTCTCAAATATAGATCATTTCATTAGAAGCAGAGTATTTGTCAATGTCAGTAAAAGACTTGGTAAGAATTGCAAAGGTGGTTTAAAATAAAGGAAAAATACGATACCAATCCTAGCTTGACGAAAGTTCTTGCTATTTTAATGTGCTCTTCTCTTTCATCCCTGAAAATGTGTCCTTGTTTTCTGGGGGAGCGGAGTATGACATATGTTACAGTTTAGGCTCGTACATTAATTTAATGTACAGATTAATTTACAGAAATGATGACATGTGAGGATACCAGGTTGTTATTCTTTTCGGTTGTAGTGGGGTTTGTAGCAGTAATGAAGGAGTAGTTTCCAGTGGGCATTTGATTAAGCATTTCCTTGAAGAAGCTCATCCAGCTTACCGTGTGTTCACAAATTGAACCGTATTTACCCCCAAGACATATACATTAACATGATTAGTCCTGCTTTAATTCATCCAGGAAATATTTGCTATGTTTTTAAAGCAAACCCGTAAACAAATAACAGGTTGATAACCTTGTGCCTGTCATGATAAACATTTTCTCAATCTTAAATTGAATGATATTTTTGTAATTTTATAGACATGAATGACATGTCATTCTTATTGTTTCAGATGGTTGACAAGTTGGATCAGGGGTTCGTGCCTGCTGAACTTGGGCCACTGGATTACAAAGGGCTGTACAATGTAAGAGCATTGCTGCTTCTTTTGCATGACCGTGCTTGTTGTGTCATAACATTCGGACTATGTTGATTTCAGGCTGTTTCCAAAGCACTTTTTCGAGCACATGTAGAAGGTCAACTCAAGGTAACCTTTTGTCGTTATATATTTACTTACGACTGATACTGGTCTTAAAATTTCTTTAGCTGGTTGAAATGTAGAGCGAAATAATGGCTGAGCCCGAGCGATTTGTCGAGCCTGATCCAGAACTGCCTCTAGCTCTTCTAGATCAAAAGGAGGTTAACATATTGTCACCTTAACAGCCCATGATCCATTTGAATATTTGAGCCATTATACTACTGTACTAAATGACTGATTTTCCCTTTTCAACTCATCAGGCTGGAAAAAGGTTGCTTCTTATTACTAACTCAGATTACCACTATACAAACAAAATGATGAATCATGCATTCAATCGCTTTCTTCCTAATGATATGGGATGGAGAGATCTATTTGAAATGGTGAGTATTTATGTCCCTTCTATGTTGATAACGTTAAAGGTAACTGTGTCTCAGTCTTTGCTTATCATCATACTCAAACTTCATGAAGACTAGTCGATTCTGTATTAATGTAGGTTATAGTCTCCGCGAGGAAACCAGAGTTTTTCCAAATTTCGCATCCATTGTACGAGGTTGTTACTGAAGATGGTTTATTGCGTCCCTGTTTTAAGGCAAATTCAGGTGAAAATCTCAACATTGTTACTGTTGTAATCTAACTTCTATAGTTCTATTCTATAGAATCTCGACTTGTTCTGTTCTTTTTGCACTGTAATGAACCACATTCAAATTTCAGACTGCCAATATGTATGGTAATAATTGATTTGGAAGCCCAATTTTCTAAAACAAAATAAAGTATTGATGGAAAATCATATAAGTACTTGTAGACATATTTCAGATTGACCAAGAAATAAATACTTGTAAAAATAAAATAACACTTCATGATAAGATAGGAATAAAAAAAATTATACATACCATTTATAAAAGCTCTAACGTATGAATTTATACGATCTAAATGCACACTGACCATTTTATAGCCACTATGACAAAGTGCATGTGCCAGCAATCACATAAGAGACATGCACATGTATTTGTTTTGGTATTATAACGTGAGTCATGAGGTTTGCTTCACTACACCCTTCTGCAAAATAATTATGGATCTTAAAGATGATTTGCAGTTATAGTTTCATTGTTCATCTTCATCCACAGATGAGCTAGCTCCCTTCCTTGGCCTTTTTATGCTTACGTTGCTAGATCCTGCAACTTTCATGTCTTATTTCTTTTCTGTTCATGTGTCTGTTTCTGATGTGCCTGCTTGACCAGGATTTTTTGTGTGTGTTGACTGACTCATATCTCTTCTCTTAATTGGGTATTTAGGTGGCCTGTACTCTGGTGGTAGTGCTCAGATGGTTGAGAAGTCACTAGATATTCATGGGGATGAAATATTATATGTAGGGGACCATATTTTTACAGATGTGAGCCAATCAAAGGTTCATTTACGATGGAGGACAGCATTAATATGCCGAGAACTGGAAGATGAGGTTAGTTGCTTACTTTTCTCACCAATTAATACAAAACCGAGTTCTAAATAGCATTTATAATTAGTATATCGCATTCTAGGTATAGGAATAGGAGGTAAATAAGCTTTTTTTTATCAAAAGTTTATTAGTCTATCACTGGTAGCTTCCCTGTATTGCATTTTATTTCTGAACTCATTTTAACATAATTTACTTGCTTGAGTAAATTGCACCAGAGATCCTTAGACTTTTCCCATTGCCCCACTTAGGTACATAAATTCGTCACCTTCTTTGGTCCCTAAACTCAGCATAAGCATGAAGCAAGCTACTTAGGTCTATCTATTTCGAACTGATGAAATCACAACTTCAGAGGGATCTAAGTACTTTGCAGCATGTTGATTTGGAGGGACTGAATTCTGATGATGCAGTTATCTATTAACCATGTCAATTTGAAATATTTTGCATCTGTTGATCCTGAATTCTCTGAAATAGAACCCAGAAAAGGATTATATTTAGTTTTAATGTTTGTGCCATATTGCTGATAAAAGTATTTTTGTTCTAGCTACCAATTTTCCCCCTCCTGTATTGCAGTTTGACGCACTAATCAAAAGCCATGCTCAGAAAGAAAAGCTTGTCACACTTATACAACAAAAGGAAATTGTTGGAGACCTTTTCAACCAACTTCGCCTGGCTCTGCAGAGACGCACAAATTCACGTCCTGCACAGGTAGTAGGGTGAAAAAATGCCTTTGTAAGATTTAACATGTTTCCCTCTTGTAGCTTGAGATTTTACCAGTTAACAACACAATTTCAGCAATTCACTGAACACTGGTGCAGCATAGAAACTACCTACAGCTTAAGCCAAAAGCAAAGATAGTCTCATGATTTTGTTTCTGCTTGCAGGCTCTGACGATTTTGTTGAGTTCTTAATATGCTTGCGCTAATATCTCGATTTCACTCTTTTCCAGACGCTTGCTGCAACTTGTATGAATGATCAGGAGCTTACAGAAAGTATGCAAAAGTTGCTCATTGTTATGCAGAGATTAGATGAAAAGATCGTGCCATTGCTGGAATCAGATGGAGAACTTTTCAATAAAAGGTATAACGATCACTACTGCCAAGTTCCTATGAGCATATTTTATGTCAAGACGTACAAAAAATGTGTCGTTTCCAGCATATCTTCCACATCAAATGTGTTCCTCGCAGAAGAAATGGCTGTTAAGTTTGGCTGCTGTAAAAATTTCAGGGCATAACTTCTATTTTGCTTCTTATTTCTAATGTCTACAATTCCCGTCACTCTGGAACTAATGTCCTATGTCGTTCATATATCTCCTGGTTTGTTGCATACGATCTAATTGTAGTAAGATAAACTAAGCAAATGTTATTTCCTCTTTAAGATGGGGTTGGCTGTCACGCGCTGGCCTATGGGACAAGAGTCATCTAACCAGGCAAATTGAGAAGTGAGTGGTTATGTTTTCGTATTGCTGCATATTTTATAGACCACTGGCTTATTTGTGTAAATGCAACTATTTTTCCTTTGTTGTAGATATGCTGATATATACACTTCAAGGGTTTCAAACTTTCTACACTACACTCCATTCATGTATTTTCGATCACAAGAACAGGTAAATGCACAGATCTATATAATATTGTGTCCTGTTACCTTTTTGTCATTTTGCATTGTGCTCGTGTTTATTACCTGAGCCTTTAGAGTGGCAATTCTCCACTACAATCACTGAAGACACGTTATAGCAGTAAACAAGATGACACAATCACTCCGCAAATGCCTCGGAATATGTAAAAAGAATGTTAGACATGGTTTTAGGAAAGGGCATTCTGTTGGTTTGCCTAGTGAAGTTATTTTCTTTGTCACTTGCCTTCAAGTAGTTCTCCTCTTGCTAAGAGCATTTTGTGCCAATGGGAGTAGGCAGAGGTAGAATATATTTATCATATATACCTGATGTCGTGAAACTACCAACGCAGCAGATTGAAAAGTGCTCCAGGTCACTTGAACAATCTGCGTACCTGAAAATCACCACAATAGCTGTTACTGTGTTACAAATCTATAAAGAAAAACAGTAAAAGAACATCAACATGAGCACGCTATTTGTACATGCTATACTAACTATGTGGCCTCCACTTAAATTTGTTGACTAACTGTGTGGCCTCCACTTAAATTTGTTGAAAACAGGCCTAGGGTACGTTCTACATTGACATTGGTTGCATCGACGAATTACTCTGTCGTATCCACAGTTGTTCGTTGTTTCACTTTGAATTGTTGCTAATCCTTTACGCACCTCTTAGACGCTTGCACACGATGTCCATTCTTATTCCCGCGATCAATAACATTGGTGTCAACGAGTTCCCTCTATATCTAATCACGCGCGGAGACTAGGCGATGGAAATAAGAAGAATTGCAACTTGGTAAGGACTGTGTGGCCGTAGTTACTGGGCTGCACCAAGCTCCTGGATACTGGGCAAAGACTGCTGATTCGCGAGATGTTGCGATGTGTAAGTACTATTTTTTCCGGGAGTGTAAGTAATTTATATGGCCGTGTGCCAGTACAGCTAAAGTCATTAGCTAGTTTTAAGTTTTCACACGATTAGATTCTTACAGTAAGCGACTGTCGTGGTCGTTTGTTTTGGTTTGGTGAGGAATAAGAATGATGACCAGTGTGATTTTTAGCGGACCATGTGAAGTGTTACACAGCGGAGATCCGGCAGTTTATGTAACTTAATTTGTGCGAAACTTGTGTATAATGAACCGATTGAATCTCTATTCATGGATGAAAGATTTCATCTTCTCGTTGTAAGCCTATGTTCTCCATGCCGCCAGGAGGTCCTTGGTATGTGCGGTTTTCCTGGATTATTTGTGTGAATTGCCTGTTTTCAGTAAAATTCTACTGAATTCAGGCGTTTTAAATTCGCTGTATATAGGAGCATTTTTCACTGCTTGGAATGAGTTGTCAGCTATCTCAAAAACAATAAGAAAAATAGGAGCATTTTTCCTACGAATTTTGGCTTACATCGGGTAGATGTTAGATCCAGTACCAGCTTAATCATATTTTGCAAAAAAAAAGAGAGTAATCAGCACCTATTGGCCCAGTTTACTTGTGGCAGTTTCTCTAATGGAAATGGACAAGGCTCGCTGTTTTTTTTTCTTAAAAAAAAGACCCAGTTTACATGTTATTTGCCACGTAGGCACTCGCCATGCTCCGTCACAGCAAGCGTGGCTCGTCACCCCCCTATCCTCGGGACGCACCGCAACAGCTGCAACACTCCGACGCAGCACAAAGCGAAAGAACAACCCGAGAGAAAGGCAAAGCGCCGCCCGGCGAAAGCGGCGTCGGCGGCGATGTTGCGGCAGATGCGGTGGCTGACGGACAGGGA
This sequence comes from Triticum urartu, assembly GCF_003073215.2. Classification (NCBI taxonomy): domain Eukaryota; kingdom Viridiplantae; phylum Streptophyta; class Magnoliopsida; order Poales; family Poaceae; genus Triticum; species Triticum urartu. The sequence goes on along the minus strand of NC_053024.1, from coordinate 201,367,875 downwards.
AGGGAGGTGGGAGCTGGACGTGGAGTCCCCGGCGACGATGGAGGGCACGGCGCGCCCGGTCCCGGGCGACCCGCTGCCCCTGGGCCTCTCGCGGGGGCCCCGCGTCACCCGCACCAAGCAGCTCGACTTCTTCCACCGCTTCATGGCCTCCCCGCTCGTCCCATCCTTCTCCGCCTCCCGCGCCGGTCTCTCCCTCCATCACGCGCACCTCCTCCATCTCGCCCACAACTGGTAACCCCCCTCCCCTCACAACCAAACTCACCAACAATCCTGCCAGAAACGGTCGTACTTACGTATCTGCACCCTTCCAAGGTTGCCGCGGTTGATAGGTAGTGAAATGTGGTATACAAGATGCCGATTCCAATGGCATTTCCACACGTACCAGCCACATCACATCCGAGTGGATGGAATATTAGTCGTAGATTTCTTAGGTAGTTGTTTCTGAATGCCTTGTGTCTGGTTATTGTGTTCGTTTATTTGAACCTTGCCTGCTTGCATGAATACTAACCGTATAATTGCAATGATTTTGATTCATGTGTAACAAGTATGTGCCCAAACCTCATGTTCACTAACAACTTAATGCGATCTGCTCAGGTCGTTTACTATCTTGGAGCAGCTTCATGTACAGCAGCTTGTGGCAGTCGTGAAAGAGAAGTTGTCAAATCGGCAAGAAGGGGTCCCCTGGTCCAATGATCTCAAGAGGCATTTGCGCGATGTCATTTCTCTAGGTGTTGGCACGGAACTCTTGATCACACCAGACACGGAATTGCTGCTGGAGTTGTACAATATCAACAAGGGGGACCGAGGCAAAGCGATTATTCACCACAAGGCAAAACACCTGGATGCTCTTAGGCTCTTTGGTATATAGTTAGCTATTTGCGTGTATTCTATTCTGTTTGCGCTGCCATTTCTCACTAAATCTTATTTTCTTCATGTATGCCGATTAGGACATGTAGTCTTCAAAAGGTTGTGATGGATTTATGGAATACTTGATCTTGCTCTGTTTTGTGAATGACTAGTTTACTGAACTGATGCTACTGTTGCTGTTCTGAATGTTTGGATGAACTGAACCATTCTATTTACTGTTTGCAGCTTCCTCAACAAAATCTTACATTAGCAGCGTCCTGGCCTGGGTTATTTGTTGATAAACAGGGGGTGTACTGGGATGTGCCTTTATCATTGTCAGCTGATCTTGCTTCAGTCGGCTCCAGTTCTGGATTGAGTTATCATCTATTGTTACAACAGAATAGCGGGGAGCCAAAATGTTTTGGTGGTGATGAAACCAATGATGTTCCTCTCGCTCTGCTACCTGGTTTGTGTGCTAAGGCAGCTATTTCCATCAAGAGAAGTATTGATGCTTGGAGGAAGAAAGAAGACAAGCTAAAAATGGTTCAGCCTTATGATGCATTTCTCTCAGACCCTCATGTTTCATTCACTGGAATTGTTGGTAAGAATCTTACCATGTTTTAGTGTTGTGCTGATTACATCTCTGTAGTTGTGAAATCTGTCCTTGAGCTTCAGTGACTTATTCTCTAAGCTGCTTTCAGAAAAGTTCTTGGGTCTACTTGCTTAGAGGTTTTGTTTTTGACAACAGTTTCACTCACATGCCATGTCCTGCTCACTGTCACATTTCAAGAATATATGATAATTTAACCAACGTTTTCCCTGGTGTTCCAATGTATCACAAGATTTTGCAAGCCAAAATCTTGTGCACTTTCTCTGGATATATTATCACGAACTACTTTATGACCCTGTATTGGATTTATAGGTCGCCAGCACCAAACGGTTTACTGTTTCCTGCCTCATTTTGTTCATCCAGGTGCAGTAGCCAGTGGTTCTTTGGGGGATTGTTCAAAAAGAATTTCAGTGCCAGACGAAATGCGAAAAAGCAATGCCTTCAGAGTGTTCCACGAGAGGAATAAGTTTGCTGCATTTGCAGATCTCTTTGCTTCTGTTACTTTTACAGCTCAACATGGAAATTTCCAGAGGCTTTTCCTGGATTTGACAAGGGTCAGTGCCCGATTAGATATATCCTCGGGATCTTTGTTCTTACGTGGTGCTTCTCGTCTAGCGCAAGATTTTTTCTTCTCTAGACGCCCTGATTTAGAGACATTCTGTGATGTTTGTCCAGATGTGATTGTTTCTCTTCAACAACAGGTGAATCATATTTTCCTTTCATTTCACTTTGTGCTCTGTTACCTAGAACTAGAAGGTCATTCTGTATGCAGACTGTCACGCCACAAAGCATGATACTCTTACTCCTTTTTTTGGATTTGAGATGTCAAATCATTTCGAAATCTTTATTTTCTTTTTCAGTTCAGCCAATAACCTTAAGGTGGAAGAGTTTTTGCCTGACATGCATTGCTATTTGATTAATCAAGGTGTCGAAGAGCTTAGTTATACTGTCACTTTCCAGCAGGAATAGATTGACACAATGCTATTCTATATCAAACATAATACATACATCTCTATGTTTTCTTTAGGAAAACTTGATTGGTGTCCTGTCATATGTTAATTTTATCTTGGTAACATTTTCTTGAAATCAATAAGCAAATTGGTTAGGAGAAGGTATCCAGTAACTGAACTCTGCCAGTTACCATTAGTTTTCTGACTGATGGCCAGTCTATTGGTTTAGCATAGAGGATCAAGACCATTACCAAAAGTTCCTCCCAAGGATCCTATCATATTGGGTATCTGTTCCCCGCCTTTTCCCGCTAGGATCGGGAATCTTACATTTTCCATATCCATATACTCCCTCCGTCCCATAATATAAGACGTCTTACATTATGAGACGGAGGGAGTGCCATTGAATCCTTGGGGTTCCAGAATCCGCCTATTCTACTTTCCTATCTTTTTTGTTTTCTTCGATCGTTTCAGTTATTTGTCAAACTGTACACAAGGATTAGAAAAGTTGGGTACTGAGGACTAACAAGTAAAACAAGTATTAAGAGAAGCTAGCATATATTGATCTATTGCTAATGGATGCATCGCATGAGAGCTTAATCATGTCATGAGTTAGGATTAGGTTATGCTTAGATGTAGAACTCCAAACTCCTTAGCTATTAGTAAGGTCGATACTGAGCCTTAGAGAAAATGCGTGGTAGCAGGTACTATGGGGCTATGACCTGTATTGCAAGTCCTATTGCTTATAACTTCTCCCACCAGTTACTCTGTTATTGCGGAACACATTTCATTACTGAAATCTCAGAGGCTACAGGATAATTTTTTGCCACCACATGTCAGTGACACATGGAGTGCCATGTATGAATACCATTTGTTTCAAGTGGCAAATACTGTTTTTTCCCTGTGTAGTTACCTTTTTGGCTTGATGGGTTTTATTACTGTTAGATGGTATCACCTTCCTAGAACTTAGGAATCAGTACTGGTAAGTACTCCCTCTGTAAACTAATATAAGACCTTTTATATCATTTTTCTCCTGTTGCCTTCCTTCAATATATTCCAAGCAGATGAATTAACCAGACAAGAGGATCGCAGTGTGCAGGCACTACAAAGCTATCATAAAGAGTTAAAAACTCAGTAAAGCTATCCTTTGTTCCTTGCGCAGATAGTTGGGCCATTCAGCTTTCGTGTTGAATCTTCTGTTGCCATTGACCCAAGAAGTCAAGACCATTTTGTCCGAGTGGACGACTCAGTCTTCGCCATTGATTGGGCTCTGAAGGTCCTGGGTTCAGCAAAGGCCACAGCTTGGTATTCGCCCAAGCATCAGGAAGCAATGGTGGAGCTTCGTTTCTTTGAGGTCTGATGAAGCACATAAAGGTCCCATCTCACGTCGAAGGTCACAAGCACATAAGGTTCCATCTCATGTCGAAGGTCTCGTTGAAGGTCACAAGCATAATTGTATGAATGGTCGATGCTGCGTTTTATCAAGCCTATGCATACAACACCATTGGATTTTGTTGGGTTATACTACTTTGACATGTTGGATCATCGGTCCTGCCATGCTGCTCTTCGGGTAAAATAGTTTCTGCTATAGAGTAATCCATGGAGGAAATGATTATTTCAGTTCTAGGACAGTTGTTATGTATTCACATTGTCCATCAATTGAGAATACATTCTAATTGTATTTCGTACTTTCACTAGCCACGCTTGCTCTTTGTTCATCAATCCATCATTATATGGTTTGGGAGTTTCACCTTACACACTGCTTGTTCTGAATGAATAATTTTTGGCTAGGCTCATGCCTAGGATTACTCTTTGTGTCCTTGACTGACAATCAAAACAAAAAAATAAGTTATCTCATGGAATTATCAACCTTCACTTAGCAATTGATACTAGCGATGTGGAAGGCTATATAATTATCATTAAGTAATGATGCAGTAGCGTTCATCCTAATCCATGCATCTAAATAAAATAGCAATATGTTGCAATGATATCTCTCATCATAAAAATCCGCTTATCATTGGATAGTGACTCTTTCCTTGTTCATAAGGAGCCAATAACTCTAATTCATTATGTAAAGGAAAAGTAAACATGTGAAGTAGCAAAGATACTACTCCCTCCGTTTCTAAATATAAGTCTTTTTAGACATTTCAAATGAACTACAACATACGGATATATGTAGACATATTTTAGAGTACAGATTCACTCATTTTGCTTCGTATGTAGTCACTTGTTGCAATCTTTAAAAAGACTTATATTTGTAAATGGAGGGAGTAGGTGTTTCACGGATCGCCCCAAGATTGCAATTAAGTCGGCAGGGACCCAATACCTAATTTTCTTCAGAGCACGTGCTTCCTCTTCCTCTTGCTCTTTAGGCTTCTCATCCTTGGTCCAGTTGCACGCAACGAACATTGAACTGAACATATAAAGGATGAGCCCGTGCGCCCAACTAGCGGCCGTGGCCACGTCTCCTTTTATTCCCGAGCGCTCGCTTCCTCCCATCGCCTCCTTCTCTTCCTCTTCCTCTCCCTCGGCGTAGCCCCTCCACCTCCCTCCTCCTTCGACGTCGCCTGGTCCAGATCGGGCTCAGGTCGTCTCCATTGAGAGCAGGGGTGAACAACGGGAAGCGGTGGGAGAAGCGGGCGGCAACCGGCAGGGAGAGGCGGAGAGCCACGACAGGGTGGACAGCGGGAAGCGGTGGGGAGAAGCGAGCGACAGTCGACAGGGAGAGCCACGACGATGGCCGGCGTTAGCTGCCACTTCCTCCCCTCGTCGGCGCCGCGAGGCCGCTAAGCCTGCACCCGAGCTTCCTGTCCGTGAGCGATCTGTAACACCCCGGATGTAACTTTCCCAATTTGTACTCCAACTCTTGCCGTTTCCGGCATTAAGTTATATTTATTTCTCGGGTTCGGGTCTTTGTCTCCGTGTGTTGTTTTCGTTTTCATGCATCTCATATCATATCATCATGTGCATTACATTTGCATACTTGTTCATCTCATGCATTCGAGCATTTTCCCCGTTGTCCGTTTTGCATTCCGGCGCTTCGTTCTCCTCCGGTGGCCATTTCTAGCTTTCTTTCGTGTGTGGGGATTAAACATTTCCGGATTGGACCGAGACTTGCCAAGCGGCCTTGGTTTACTACCGGTAGACCGCCTGTCAAGTTTCGTACCATTTGAACTTCGTTTGATACTCCAACGGTTAACCGAGGGACCGAAAAAGCCTCGTGTGTGTTGCAGCCCAACACCCCTCCATTTTGGCCCAAAACCCACCAAACTCTGCTCCATGTCCTAGAGCGTTCGATCACGATCGCGTGGCCGAAAACCGCACCTCATTTGGACTCTCCTAGCTCTACTTATGCCTATATATACCCCCTCCAATTTCGGATCTCGTCTTCCTCCTCGAACCCTAGTTCTAAAAAAAATCGCCCCGCGCCACGCCGGACACGTCCGACCCGGCCGGACAAAAATCGCCATCCCACCGCCGCCACGTCAGCGCTCGCGGGACCGCTTCGCCGTCGGCGCCCGAGGCCCGCCAGGCCCGCGGGAAGCCCCCGCGAGCTCATCTCCGCCCGCCGCCCGGCCCGGCCACTCCACGCCGACCCTGCCGCCTGCCGCTGCCGCCGTCCGCCGCCCCAGGCCGGCCCGGCCGCGCCGCCTCCCGGCCCCGCCGACCGCCGCCACCTCCCGGCCGTGCCACCCCGGCCGCCTCCTCCACGCCAGCCGCCGGCGAGCGCCGGATCCGGCGAGCTTCGGTGAACAGTGCCCGATCTAGATCCAGCTACAGTAACCCTAATTTTCGCGAGGTGGAATTTTCTCTAAGTCCTGAAATTCTTGATCCAAGATGCTCTGTTCGAGGCCCCGTAACTTTGCGTCCGTAGCTCCGTTTTGGACATATGATATATCAAAATCTTAGTCTCGATGAGTACATCATTTCATTACATCGCATCATTTTCATTTGAGTTCATCTTGATGCCCAAAATGCTGTTAGAAGGAGGCTTCGTGAGTTAATTGTCAGATCTGTTAGTTCATCTTAGACTTTTGTCATTTTTGCCATGATTATTGTGTGTATGCTATGCCTGTGAGTCCTTCATATGTTTTGTTAAGCATTTTGTCTTCTTTCCAGAGGTGCAACCCATGCATTTTTAGGATGTGTGTGGTGACTTGTGCAAGCTTGCAAAGTGAGGCAACCGGGAAATCTATTTTCAGGGACTTAGTTGTTTTCACTAAGTCTGGGATATTTTAGTTCATGATGCCATATGTTCAGCTTGTTTCCTAAGGATCCGTGCCTCTTTTGAGGATGATCAGTAAGGGACTTTTGTTATTCATGTTATGCTATATCCATCCATGTCTTTGTTTGCAATTATGGAGCACCATAGATTGAGTCAATCGAGCTCTACTTTTGCTTCGTGGGGAATCTGGGCAGATCGTCAACTCGTTTGCGATTTTGCCGGCGTTGTTGTAGTTGATCCGTGTATGCTATGCCATTGTTCTTGCCATGTCTAGCTTGTATTTTGTGTCTTATTAATGGCTGTATGCTTGCCTTGCCATGAATTGCACCGTGGTGAGTGCATCGAGCTCGTTTTCATGCCTTCGTGAGTTATATTTCAGCATGTCTCAGTTTTCACTAAGTCTGAAAACTGATTGTGTTTTATGCTATGTTCGTGTGCCCGTTAATATATTTTATGAACCCTTTTGGCCCCAGGTCACTTTGGGTCTTTTGTTAAGCTTGTTGAGTAGCTCCATGCCATGTTCTTACTTGTCATGTTCAGGTCATGTATCATGTTGTTTTGCTGCTCCGAAGAGGGCTTCGTGATCTGAAATTTCAGACTAGTGTTAATTTCACCAAGTCTGGAATCTGTTTTGCATTTGCGTTTTTGCCATGCTTGTTTGAACCTCATAATGGATGAATTGGACGTGGCTCAGTGCTAGTATTTTGTTAAGCATCTTGTGTGCATCCCTGCCATGTATTTTTTTGTCTTGTTTGGTGGCTGTAGCATGTTCATTTCGTTGCATTTAGATGCCTACTTGCTGTAAATCGCAGACCGGTGTCATATCTTAAAACGCTTGCCATTTCCAAACCGTAACTCCGATTCCAATGATCCTTATATCGTTTTCAAGCGATTTCATCCCCTCTATCCAGTGGCACCCTTGAAATTCCAAGTTGAGTCCAGGTTCATGCATTTCCTGTCATATCTTGCATTTTGCATCCCGCATCGCATCCCGCATAGCATATCATCATTTCATCATATTGCTTGGTCTTGCACGTGGTTGATTGTATCCTTGTTGCTTGTTTGTCTTGTTAGGTAGAGCCGGGAGACGAGTTCGCTACCGAGGAGCCCGTTGAGTTTGCTTGTGAGGATCCAGTCAACTCTGACAACTGTGCAGGCAAGATGATCATATCCTCGAAATCACTACTATCTTTGCTATGCTAGTTTGCTCGCTCTTGCTTTGCCAATGCTACGATGCCTACCATTTGCTTGTCAGCCTCCCAATTGCCATGTGGAACCTCTAACCCACCTTGTCCTAGCAAACCGTTGTTTGGCTATGTTACCGCTTTGCTCGGCCCCTCTTATAGCGTTGCTAGTTGCAGGTGAAGATTGGAGCCGTTCCTTGTTGGAACATTTATTTACTTGTTGGGATATCACTATATTGCTATGTTATCTTAATGCATCTATGTACTTGGTAAAGGGTGGAAGGCTCGGCCTCTCGCCTAGTGTTTTGTTCCACTCTTGCCGCCCTAGTTTCCGTCATATCGGTGTTATGTTCCCGGATTTTGCGTTCCTTACGCGGTTGGGTTATAATGGGAACCCCTTGATAGTTCGCCTTGATTAAAGCTTTTCCAGCAATGCCCAACATTGGTCTTACCATTTGCCACCTAGCCTTTTTCCTTCCCTTGGGTTCTGCAGACTCAAGGGTCATCTTATTTTAACCCCCCCCCCCGGGCCAGTGCTCCTCTGAGTGTTGGTCCAAACTAGAGTCCTGTGAAGCGCCCCCTCGGGGAAACTCGAGGTTTGGTTTTAGTTGTATGGAGCGCTCATCTGAGTGTGCCCTGAGAAAGAGATATGTGCAGCTCCTATCGGGATTTGTCGGCACATTCGGGCGGTGTTGCTGGTCTTGTTTTAACCTGTCGAAGTGTCTTGAGTTACCGAGATACCGAGTCTGATCGGAACGTCTTGGGAGGAGGTCTATTCCTTCATTGACCATGAGATCTTGTCATGGGCTAAGTTGGGACCCCCCTGCAGGGATTGAACTTTCGAAAGCCGTGCCCGCGGTTATGGGCAGATGGGAATTTGTTGATATCCGGTTGTAGATAACTTAAACCTTAATTAATTAAAATGAATCAACCGAGTGTGTTACCGTGATGGCCTCTTCTCGGCGGAGTCCGGGAAGTGGACACGGTGTTGGAGTAATGCTTGCGCAGGTTGTTCCTCTAGGTTCTCGCTCGCGCTTTGCCTCCTCTTCTCGCTCTCTTTTGCGTATAAGTTAGCCACCACATATGCTAGTCGCTTGCTGCAGCTCCACATATATTTGCCTTATCCATTTCTATAAGCTTAAATAGTCTTGATCGCGAGGGTGCGAGATTGCTGAGTCCCTGTGGCTCACAGATACTATAACTCCAGATGCAGGTCCAGGCGATTCCGCTCCAGGTGACGAGTACGAGCTCAAGTGGGAGTTCGACGAGGACTCTCAGCGTTATTATGTTTCCTTTCCCGATGATCAGTAGTGGTGCCTAGTTGGGGTTTGATTCAGGGCCTTGTCGCATGTTGGGTTCTTTTCCATTTTGGCGCCGTAGTCGGGCCATGAGTGTTTGTCTGATGGATGTTATTTATGTACTCTGATGTGACGTGGCGAGTGTAAGCCAACTATGTTCTTCCCCCTTTTATTATATATTACATGGGTTGTTGTAATGATTGCCTGACTTGCGACATTGCTTTCAATGCGGTTATGTCTCTAAGTCGTGCCTCGACACGTGGGAGCTATAGCCGCATCGAGGGCGTTACACGATCGCTCCGTCCACCGGCCGTCCCCCATCCGTGTGCTTCTTCTCGGGACGTCGACGCCACGGAGCTCGTCAAGGTGCCCGCTCGTCCCTCTTCACCTCCTCCACGCGTTTGTCTCTATTCGATTTGGTCCTCTGATTTAGATTTCTCACACAAGCGGATGGGTGTTGTCCTCTGTTCGTGTTCGCGCTTGTGCAGCTCCCTCTCTGCTGCTGCAGGAGGATTGGATTGGATTGGCTTCTACTTGCTCTATTATCTATTTGAGGAATCTGAGATGCCCTCTGTTCGTGTTCGCGCTCGTGCAACTCCCTCTCTGCTGCTGCAGGAGGATTGGATTGGATTGGTTTCTACTTGCTCTATTATCTATTTGAGAATCTGAGATGCGGCCCTCCAAATCTTCGGCCCCAGAAGGAGGATTTGAGAGTGGAGAAGGGTCACCTGAATGTGATTTGGAGGAAGGAGCTGTCCAGGAATCAAAATGTTATTATTTTACTATTCTGCAGGGGAGAATCTAAAGATTATTTGTTTCTTTTTATGCCTGCAGATCGTGTTTAGTGTTTGGGATTCACACCCTGCATTGATAAGGTCTGAATTTAACATCCACTTTTAACACTGGGTTCCTCAAGTGTTTCAGTTCATACTTTGCCGACGTACAATCTATTGGCCACATTTTCTAGCACACTTATTCCAACTGAAGTCAGCTCCTGCTTGCACTTCTCCACTGAGTGAATGCTAATAGTTCTAAAAAGATAAACCACCCATAGAATTGGTTCTAATTAGATCCTATGAAAGATCCAAGCAGCTAGAGTACCTTAGTCCATAGGAGTCCTGGAACTGGTTCAAAAGTTCTTGAGTAAACTGGATCAGTGAGAATATTAATTGAGTCGCTGCTCAAGAAACAAAGTAGAATAACGACAGCGTAACTAATACCATTTGTCCCTGCATGATGTATTTTGATCTCAAATGCATTTGAATGGCTTGATTTTTGCAGAGATCTTGTCACCTGCGCCCTTGTTTGGTCGTACATAAAACTGTCATCTTGCTTTAAATTCAAGTGGTCAGGTCTTTGATAGTACGCATGGCTGAACCCACCTTTTGTTGAATTTGGGAACCGTCTAATATAGCTATTTTTTAAGAAGTTTGAACAGATCTCAGTATATGTTAATTTTGTAGAACTAAAGGAGCCTGACTGACTAGGTAATTCCCAGCGAACTGAAGCAACTAGGCTTGTAGGCATGTGTACTGTAAACAGAACCAAGTTCTGCATATATTGTATTTGCAGAAAATGTTTTTGGCCTGTACGGTTCTAACAAATTTGAGGTGATAAATTCTGAACACTAAAAGAATTAGTTTTGTAGGACCAGTTTTCTTGTATGACCTTGCACTACTGTATTGATTTTCTTGTACTTGCATGGTCGGACTAATAATCAGCACAGTACATTACTAATTCAATAGGACTAATTTATTTGAACTAAAGCCTTAGTATGTATGTTCATAATATGTGCAGATCACCACATGCAGACTATTCATTCCTTGCCAAACTACACATGCTAGCTACTGTTTGAAGATGACGTTGTAAAAAATGCATAAGCTGGGGATGGCATGGTGATGCTGCTGGTCGAGAAGTACCATCCCAGTGCGTACTTCCTCCAGCCCATAATTTCAATTTTCTCTTATTGAATGGCAAATTTATGCTTGGCTAGGTTCGGATTCTGGCATTTAGTGCATCCGCACTGAACTGATTGCTGGATTTGGTAGGGGGTGATATCATTTCGTTCATGGGTGAACCTGAACACTGATGTAGCTTCCCAGATTCCTCTATGCTCCCGTCATTCAAATATTTTGTGATGCCTTAGTTCTATCTTCAGGAATAAATTTAACATCAACACGGTGATTTGAGAATGCAAACAAACTCAGCTCCTTGGTTGCAGTTCCCTCCTTACCTACCAATGCTTCCTCCTGCCTTGCCAGCCGCATGTGTCCTCACCTTTGTTCATCAATTCGTCTGTTGGTATGGATTGGTGATGTTTTTGACGCCCATAGAGCCATTACCTCGTGCATGTGTATTTTGTGTGCCAGTTTACCAGTTAGTGAGTGATAATGTCCATATGAATGTTTGATCGTTTAGCAAGTGATCAGCAACAGGCATCTCTTACTTTTGGATTGAAGTGCAGATCTTGCTAAAGAGTTGACCATGGAGTCATTTATATATTCTTATGCCCCAATGCTTCATTAAGTATTCTTATTATGCAATATAAAATTATTTCTTACCATCTTCTATTGTTTCCTCTGTTTTTCTCAGTTATTCAGAGAACAGCACATGTTACATGAATTCTAGACTACTTTCCTAGAGGTAGTTGTTATTTCTTACCGTCTTCTATTGTTTCCTCTGTTTTTCTCAGTTATTCAGAGAACACCACATGTTACATGAATTC